>NW_013566765.1:0-17831 GCF_000499605.1 Eimeria maxima | reverse complement strand
AGAGAGCAGTGAGCTGAATGCACGATGAGCAATAGGTCGTATCGCAAGTCTCGTACTTATATACCCGTAAGGCAGTACACTAGCAACAGCTTTTAGTCTTGATTCATCGGGGATGTTCGGTACGCCATACCACAGATTCGCCAGGTGGCTCTTCCGAACACAGTACGAAGTCTGCTGGGAAGCCAGTCATCCCACTGGGATAACCAACGGCGTCAGTGAACACTCAGTATCGCTGCGCGTACGTAGCTGCATCGGCCCAATTCACATTCCGCATCAGGCTACAAATACATCGAAACGCGTCTGCTGACCTCTACATCTCCACCTCAGCGTGTCGTTCCACGCGTCTGCTCCGTGCGTGACACATTCGCTCACACATTGACTCCCTCAGCATGCAACGTGTTGGTACCGCACAACGAGCACGCCGGAGCAGGCGTTGTAGGGGCGTGTAATAGACTATTCTGCAACGCAGCTCATGAACGACACGCCATCCCCACTGCACCTCGGCACAAACCCAGGAATGTACATTTTGAAGGCCAGATGCCACCTGTACTCGTCATCGCTCCTTGGCTCATCCAACTGACCTTCACGAAACAAGGACGCGATAGGCAAACTGTTCAAGCCGCGCGCGAGTCTTCCGGAAGGTAAAGTAGCTCTGGCTGTTGAAGCGCGTCGGCCAGTCCATGCAACTCAATCTGTGGGGTGTCGGAAAAAGCGCGATATCAGGTGCCCTGCAAAGAAGGCAGAGGGCGCCGAAGTCGTAGGAGGCATCCAAACACCTCCAAGGAATGCAGACATTCTTGCAGCACGCTGTAAGGTGCAGGACGTGTATAGGACGTTTCTGAACAAATTGTCTAATCTGGCTCCAGTTCGAAACTGGATCCAGATTATACAATTGGTGAAAAAACGTCCTATAGTCATTCCATTGCTGCCCGTGACTAGCCCAAAACCTTGAGGAAAACGAGGACAACCGCGAAGGTACTGGATCAATGGCGCAGTAAACGATCTAAGGTTTCTGCAGGCTCTGTGGCGCGTACTACCTGAATGCCGGAGGAAACCAACCGACAAGAGCAGTTATCACACAAATATGTGAATTGTTGACGCTAGTACGCCTTTCAGAAAAAAGCCTAAAACAGGTATTCAAGATTTTCGCGTTGCAGAATACCTGATTGACGGGGTATAATGGCTCGTTGCAAACGCGATTCAGCCTGCAGGGTAGAGAAACACAACTCCTGCTGGCGTATTGAAGCCCCACGGGGATTTACAGTGTATGCTTGTGTAGAACGCTCGGAAACCACCTACGAGCTGCAGTTCAAACGGACAAATTTTAGGTCACCAGAAACTGGCATACAGGAACTCATACTGCATACTCATAGGATCTCATACTGCCAGGTATGGGAGAATTGCTAGAAACTCCACCACAACATTCAGCTCGCCACCGGGATGAAAGACACTGACGGAACAAATACCAAGAGCCTCACCCTATCGCATCACCTCCAGGAGCGTGTCAATAACGGGCGAACACTAGGCTCCAAACAGTGCCAGGTTTAATTAATGCGATCGCTGAAAAAACATCGCCAACAAAACCGTTGGGTTGATTATTCTTGGAAGATCGCTTGAATCCACTTGCAACTGCAGCAGTGACGAACCATCTTCGTGACATAGAAACCACCACTCCAACCATAAATAAAAAGCCGCCGGTGAGCCTAGGCAGATGCTCATCCCATATTTTGGTTAACGTTTGCCCTATTCGAGCCATCACCAAGCACGAGCATGTTGGAGGACGAGTGCTGTGATTGCCGTCTTGTTGCAACAGGCAGGATGAAGCGTACTTCCTGAGTCAAGTGGGGTATAGAAAAACAGGGCGCACTACTCGACGATGTTGAACATTTTCGTGAAACGCGCGGTTCCATTGTTGCCACGAACGGCGCTCTACCAAACACACGGGTCCAAGAAGGGCAAGTGGACAGGAGGACGAACGGCCCAGAAACCATGGAGAAAAAAGCGCTCTGTCTGCCTCCTAGGCTCGATTATCCAGTTGCGCGGATTCCATGGTACTTCTGTGAGCACAATAACACCATGACAGTGCAGCTAACACTGAGGCAAAAGGTTTTACACTATACAGTGGTCGGTGCACTCGTGTGCATAAGAAACGCCGGTCACTTAAAGCACAAAGTGTCAGTTACGCCTGGCCGAAAAAATGGTGCACTCCTCAGCGGCTCTTTCATTATTACAAACAGATAGTAACGGACAGTATTGGCTGGGGTTTGGAGGAAACTTGCTTACCAAACCCGCAGTCGTATCCACGCACTGCCTAGTACGTACGTACGCCATTCCAGTCATCGCGATATTTTTCATCTCTGACAAGATATTCAAGCTGTGATGCCACATCCAGTGGCATCACAGCCGGAACTCCGTCAGGCGATATACGAACCCCCGCTACAGCACTAATGCGCTGAACCTATAATGAACCTATAATATTGTCAGGCAACCGAAACACATGCATGAGGTTAGAGTGTTGTATCCTAGAGCCTATGACAGGACACTAGGAGAGCAAACACCTCTAGGGTGATCATCAAAATGGACGCCGGAAACGGGAATCCCCTCGATAGCGCATCGCTGCCGACCAATCGCGTATGCACACCCTACTCCCCGTTGGCTGCCTGTATATACAGCCGGCAGCAGCATGAACTCGAATGAATACTCGGAGCACCGAATATCGGCAATGGTTTGCGAGGTGCACGGACTTCATTATGTGCCCATACGTATTCGTGTTCTTGTCATGGACCACCCGTTCACACCCCACATACTCCAATGCCTGCTGCTCCCAGAGAAGCATTCGGCAGTTGGCCAAGCACATATATCCGAGGAAAAGAGCTGTAATCCCAGAATAACACCTAAGCGGCAACAGCGCGACGCCTAGCCTGCAAGGCTTTTCAAGCAGCCCGCAGAGCCGCTTACATTCTGCATCCCACAGAGAACTACTTCAGTAAGAAATCCTGAATGCTAGACTAGGCAAGCACGGCAAAGCACATAGCTCATCAAACGAATGCGGGTACGGAACAAACGCGCAACCCGTCAAGTACCTACATCCTGCACGGTACCGGACTCAAGAGGTCATGAGTGCAGACGCAATCCACCACAACCGGGAGATTCTTGCAGATAGCATTGGGGTACGGGTTACCTTCCACGTACAACAATAGCTAACACCACTTTCGTGCTGCTACCCTGCTTGATTGCGTATGAGGAACAAGAACGCGTCATGCTGAAATTACAGAGTTTAACAAGGGATTACTCTTGTAAGACATGCAATCACCATCCGGTGAATTAAAAAATGAAATTATGAATGGGACATCCTGGATCACTGATGAAACACAGTAGACTAGTCGAGTGAAGCAGCACCAACCCCTTGAGCATCCGCTTAACTCCTTCTCAGAGAAACGTAATATGCGTATATGCGAACGGCGGCAGGTGTCCGCACTTCTACCACTGAACGACGCATCCCCCATCACGCTATCCGTGCAACTCCAGACATGCAGCGAGCCACAATATCTATCTGAAGAATGTAGGATGGCTTAGAACTCATAAACGCTAGCACCCGCTGGTGCAACGAGACGAGCAATAAGAAACCAGCAACTGCTTCAGCCGCTTGTTTTGTACGACAACAAAGACAGCAACGCTTGCACAAAACTTACAAGCTAAAGGATCGAAGCAGCGTCGTATCTTGGGCGACTGTAACGAAATTGGGGTAGGTTGTCTCCTCCAAAACCACACAGCAAAGGCCATACTTTTTTTTGGCGAAGCGCTTTGCACGAGGGGCTTACGTGACTCATCTGCATGATGCCACCCACCATCTGACCGTTCACATAACCTCTAATGAGCTTGCTATCGTGCTACTGTGATTCTATTGCTTCAAACCCGCACTGAGCTGAGGACGTTCCACACCTGCAGAGTTTTCCCTGCTTCAAGCATTCGGGTAGAAACACTCCACGCAAGGAGCCACATCCACACCTGTCTTTCGGTTGTTGTCGTAAGCATCACTATTGTATGCATGCGAGCATAGGAAAATAGCAGCCCAATATATATTTTAGCAGCCCACTTTCTGAGCGAATACACAAAGGAGGCGGAACCGCCTTAGGAGAAGAAGTGCGTCACGGCAGGTCAATCTGGGTAGGCGCATTTCCTAATGTAGCAAATAGATACCAATGCTCGACGAATCTTGGCCTGAGTTTAACAATCTTACCAAACTCGCACGATGCAGTTGTTTCGTACCCTCAATATTTTTGCAAGGAGGTAAGAGGAACCCAGTACTTCTGATAACGACAAACAGGACATCTAAAAGGATGGCCAATGCGTATAGTATCATAAATGAGCGAATCATACAGCTCCTACGGCTGAGCATAGAGTCGGGTTGTCAACTATATGCGACTAATATGCCAGCAAACGCACTTCCTGCAGATTTCCAAGTCACTGGGTAATCGTAGCGCCCACCCTACCAAAAGGTGCAAACTTATGAGTAAACGGAGTAGATTGCTATGCAAGCAAATTGAACAATTTGTCTGTCGCATCAACTGGAAACCTCCCATACTAGGCGACACCTGCGGCAGGTAGCAACAGCAGTGGCTTACGATCTAAACATCCATTATAGCCTCAATAACTTTTGGTGCGTACTGGCGGGCAGTTCAGTCTGATGCCCTCATCGTCGACCGCAGAGGTGTACACTAACCTAAATGCAGTTTTCTATGGCATATCTCTGTGGGCCCTAAGATGGCATGGACGAATAAATTGGTAGTGTGCGGAATGCTATTTGTCACAGTAGACAACTGCTTGCACCAAGCTGGCAGGCGTCGCCCATGGCAAACACCTCTGCACTCTCTGCCTCTTATCTACCCCTCGAACGCAAGGCTCACGTTCTGAAAAATCACATCCCTGGCGAATGGTTTTTCATGACAGCTGCGAAAAGTCACTTGGTCACCTCTTGTTCCTGTGGCGACCCATTAGAGTCTACAAAATGATCTTACAAACAAGCAGTATGATGATGGAGTGTGTCCACGCAAATTGCATGGGGCACGTAAATCGGAAAAAGAGATCAAATGTGTTCTGTCCTCAGCACACAGGCCCACGTTCTGCAGGCGATTCCACCGAATGTGTTCTAGTTTTCTTGGAGCGCCTACGCATACTTGCGCTGCACCTGCAACTGCTATCAGGCGTCATTGGCAATGTTTCGAACGCTAGATAGGCAATGGCCTGTGTAACCACAAAACAAACATCCACTGTAGGTGATGGAAGCCTCTGCTTCTGACAGCTGCTGGAATCGTCGTCTCGACAAATCTCACTTTCTAGGGCACGACACTACCACGAGCTTGTGATACCTTCCTGAATAAAAGAGAAACCATCGTGTTGGTTCCGACATCGTATGGTCATATGCTTGTTTTGAACTCATAAGCGCAAACTGAATCCATTAATCGATACCGACATTTCAAAAGGTGCTACACGGTGACAACCGCAGCTACACCACAAGCCGGGCCATCCCAATCTTAGCCTAACCGTGTACAGAAAAACTCCTGGGGATGGATAATCAGTGTGGAAATCTCTCCATACCCACCAGTCAGCTGGCCGATACGGCTGAGATACTTCGGAAGCAAGTCGAACCGTGCCCTTGCTCTATCCAATTTACGCAAAGCTGTCAGCATGCTTGCACTCGATATAGCACTGGAACATGCCTTGCCTGCAGGTATCAAAGACCTACTTTCTGGATGGCTCAGGAAAGCATGGATGCAGTCCCAATGGAGCCACGCTCCGAGAAAGATGGACTACCAAGAGAAGGATACAGCGTCCACGTCTATTATGGCTATCACGTTGCTGGTGTGAAGTCCACTACTTCATATCCTGCATCGTTATGCTGCAATCACAGCGCGTCGGCACGAAGGTCCTTTTACACCGAATGGCTGGCCATACAATCGATTAGCTTGGAAAGGAACACAAATTCGCCGAGTGCTGACGATGCGCATTCGTGCAAGTGACTACACTTCTTAGCGTCTACAAGCGCTGCCAGCAAGCCCCATTAATGCTCTTACGAAAGCGCAAGCGGGATCAACGCCGAAGAATAGCGTTGCAGGGATCCGCCTCTACTGCATTGAGTAATGGTTGTGTGTCACGCATTATTCGTCTACATGCAGGCGTATTTGAATGCGCGGTGACATAAAACGTAGACTCACCAATACAATTAGATATAATCACCACCACGTAAAACTCACATACTGATGCACAGTAAAGGTAGTTCAGATTGGCAATATTTTGAGTACTGGAGCACTGGAATCAGCGTAGTAGCCAAGCATCGAAGACCTACTATCTGAAGGGCTCAGCTAAGCACGGATGTATGCCCGATGGATCGTAAGATCAACGCGAAAAAACGCTGTAGTGATCCGCCTCTACTGTTCTAAACATACGATGAAGCACATTCATATCTGTTCTATACATTAGGGCTTTTACTCAAGCAAGCATGGCGCACTGCCTGAGCTCCACGAATGGAACGACGTTTCGCCAAACATTTACAAGCTACTGCGCCGTTAGAACTGCTGAAAACGGAGCAGTTTATTTCCCATTCTAGTCGCCACGAATGGAACAAATGCGCCGCCCGTTGCAGGGTTATATTATAATGGCCATGGGTTACGACACAACTGGCCGTAGCCACACAGCAGCAGCTATCCAGTGCACGATTGCATATAAAGGGGTGCATGGTTCGCCACAACTGCCAAACGTCCTAGCAAGAGAGGAGAGGTTGAACCAGGCAGCATATGCCTTGATATTGCGCATTTTGGGTGGTTTGCCTCTCAGGTGCGCACTTGCTGTTGGATCCCACACAACAGAACCACAACGTGGTATCGTGAGGACCTTTGTGAAATGAACGACGGGAGTGAGAGCAGATGACTACCGAAGGAACGCAACTCCTTCAAAGGCGACAGGGTCGTCCCAAACCGGGTGACCGAGGCTCGCGTGATCCACCTGCAAACAGCGTTCATGCACAAATGCCCACTACACTGGAGTCATTGTCAGTGTCGCACTCTGAATCTGTGTGCTAAGTAGGCGGTAGGCGGCGTAGCGTGGACTGCCTGCGTAGCACTGACATGCGTTTGTCAGCACCCAGGACGTAGCAACAGCAGGAATGTTGGGGAAACGCACCAGCTTTTGCAATTTAATGGGAATAAAAATATAATGGGATATAGCCCCGGCAGACGAGCGAAATACCTGCGTTCCTATACGGGTGTAGAACTTGAGGTGCGGACCTCGGTGCAGCAACACCCACCAGCCAAGCTATCATCATGTCTTTGCAGCGATCTCACGTCCTGTCCAAGTGAACCGCAAATGGGTAGTGCCATTTCTGGCTAATAAGCAATCAACCTGCTCTCAATGAGCAAAGACAAGCTTGAAAAGGCCTCCGCAGGAACTAGTGGTCTGCAGGAAAGCACGTCAATAGCCAGTTGCTTGCAGAGTCCACACGGCTGAAGGCGCAGTCAGAGTAGCGTACGTTCTGGACTCCAAACAGTTCTGTTTAACTCAACTCACTGTCAAGCCATGTTGAAACAACACTGAAGTTGCGTGCGCTCAGCAAGTCGATAATTGGAGATGGCCACCACCGACTTGTTCATTAAAAGCACAGTAATATGAAACCGCCACAAGCAGTGTAGGCCCGTTCAGAGTGACCACATGCGGACTTCGTGCACTGGCGTCCTTCCATAAAGACGGAGACTCTTCATGCATGTGTCGATGTCTATCCGCTCGAGTGGAACACCCCATGACGCTAAATCCCGTGTTTTGTGTAATCCTTGAATGCCCATAGACATTCACCGCTATTTCAGTCGAACCCTCTACTAGACGAGCGAAAGCTCGGCACTTGCATCCGCATTCTGTCGATATCCTCTCTGAGCTAGTTTCGCTCCCATGCTCACAGCCCAGTTGCGAATAAGTCCTCAAATGCTTTTGTCTCACAAGCTAGCCGAATTTGCAACATTGCATCTTCCAATCATTCGATTAATAAAAGAACTGAAGTCAGGCATTCAACGCTACCCGAGACAAGCAGGCGCCTTTGCCACTACAGAGATACTTAGTCTCCTACACGTGCTGCAGAGATAAGACAAAAAGTTGATATCTCCTTGCCTGAACGAATCTTCGTTGGGCAACCGCCCTGCGTAAAAATGACGTCATCGGTACGTATGCATCACTGCCCAGGAGTTACTGTCGCAGTCGCCTTCGTGCCATACAACGTACAAACTGTTGAACCCCTGGTGATACAAAGATGCAGATGCTGTCGAGCCATTTCCGCTGCAGCACCGCTGCACCCTTGTGGGCTTAGGGTCGCTCGAACTCACTAGCATCTTTGCGCACGCAACTGGGCAAACCTCACGAAGACGCCATATCACCTCTTCACCTGCACACTCAGGACTGGTTAAGGCCTCAATATGTATTGGTCATATACCTGATGCTGAGTTGTGCCAAAGTCCCTTGTTGACGAGCTACGCGAGTGAAGGATGAAGGCTTCGTAAGAGGCGAAATCCTATGCTTGATGGTAGCTCTTCGCAACGAACACCAAAAGCCTATTCAACAGCGCAGAATATTCAGGTTGTCTTTACCGAGCACTTAGCGGGCTGTGACATTTGCGGAGCACAGCATTTACTTTATGTTCAACGTACGGTCTACGAAGGATTAACAGTTGCAGTGTTTCGATAATCGAAGTGCCTCTCAATATTATTTTCGCAACACGAAAACACCTTGCACTGCAAATGGTCACGCAAGGAGAATAGTGGCGATTGTTACACACCGTCTGGGACGTCATATGTGTGCTCTCCTGCCCCGTTGCGAAGACTCAACAGTAAACTCCAGTCCACTGTCAAATTCGAGCTTTACTCCATCGGCAGGTGTAAGAATTTCTGAAAGTACTAAAATATTACTGTAATGCGATACGGGTCAAGAATGTTTTCTGATCGAACTCAGACGTGTTCAGAGATGCCCCTCGCCTCATCCTTGATGTCGTCCTATCTTGTTTCTCCTGTATTACTGGCCGGAGGAGAGTCGTAAGCAAACACGCCTCAACTCGCTGACACTACTCGAGTTCTTTGTACTTTGAATAAGGTATTAAGACTTCACGACTACGAGTCTCCAACAACATCACCACGCTACCTGTGTAAACCGAGCAATCCGCAAATAGTTCAGCATATCCACGCACCACCCGAACGTACAGGTGAAAGACGCTGCTGAGTGGCATGTAATCATTTTGTATCCTTCTGAAGGACTGACTCAAAACGTCATCATCCATTTAACATGCCGAACGTCAGAAAACTGAATCGATTGCCGACCAGAGAACCATTCGTCCGAATTAGACGTACCCCTTGTTTGGCGTTGGAGTCGCCACCCGCTCTACGGTGCGGTGGCACACAACGCCACAGTCACCAACGTACTGCCTAGACGCGAGCAAATGCAAATTAGCGAGCTATATTCGAAAAAGGTACACACATATGGGCCCAGTCGTATTTGTTGGGGTATCACCCAGAACAGCGGTAATTACGCAGAAGCTCTGCGTGAAGGAGGGAAGTCTAACTAGCGAAACAAGGCGAAATAATGGCGTACTTCCTCTAACTATACAGTAACGCCAAACGCCATAAAGGAAATGTACGGACACCACTACATGGACCTTACCCAATTGCACCAAAATCTGCAAATGACGGTCGCCCGCCGGTCGCTGAAGTCGGCATCCCCACCGTATACGTAAGCAAGTACAAACCACCTGCCCACTGAATACATGAAACACCGTATTCTAGAATTCGCGTCACTGCGGAGGGTCACAGTATCACGTACGAGCCTACACTGTCTGAAGAATTCCAATCTTTGCTGTCCGTATGCACAAGGCCACAACGTGCATCATCATCGCACCAATAGCATGCTGAATACCCAATAAAACTAGTGATGCAGGGCATACAAAGTAATTGCGTAAAGACTGCTACTACACACGGTGAAAATGGAATATGGAAATTGTATTTTGTCGTGGACAAGGTATGGGTTTTGCTCCACATGATAGTTGGCGGAGGACAAGGTGAACGCATCGCAGCTCTAGGCAAAGTCGCCCTAGGCAAAGTAAGAATATGTGTTCGCCTGGTCTCAGGCTACAGGGGTCACTGTGATGCATACGTCCTGGAGACAAAGGGAAACCAAGTACGGCTTCTTGAAGCAAAGGTCAGGGAAACATCGATACTCGGGGTCTAATTTTGAAATGTGGGTGTGAAGGCGGTGGACGCCTTTTGTGCGTTGCGGATTAGATGTCGATAGGAGAAGCAGGATTGGAACACAAAAGACGTCTACTGGGGCAGTCAACGTCTCCTCATATATACTGTGCGGTCCTACTTGAAACCCTTCAAAATCGCATGCAGCCTGAGGAACCAACGGGAGCCTTCAAAAGTTCGTCCAAACAGCCTTTGTCGTCAGTGACTGTGCTACAAAGCTGGCAAATATACGTTCATTTCTTTCGCTGGTGACGTGGACGTAGTAGATGTTTACAAGCGAAAGGAAACTTAGTGAATGGACTACTACCGACGACCTCACGCTGCCCCTAATGCATTCTGCTTCACCTCCACAAAAGTCATGGACACGGTAGCAAGATATTAGCGCGTAGTTCAAAACCAGATTGTTTACCAGGTTTCTTCCAGCATGTGATCCCAGAGAGGGGTTGGCCACTGGAACCAACAATTGTTCTCCAAGCCAAACAAACCAAACAGATTTGGCGGTGTTGCGGGAAAATGCAATATTTACTTTTGTTGCAAAATATTGCATGTTAATAGGAGCTTACCTAGCAAGCCAGACGAACGTCGAAGGCGATTAGAGTTACGAACACCACCACATTGAGCTCACCGCCGGGATGAATTAGATTGAAGGAAGGACTACCAACCGCACAACACTGCCGCTTAAACTCCACAAACAAGCCGTTGAACTGAGGAGGCAACCATTAGGCTGCAAACCGTACGATGCATAGTTGAGGCGATCCCGAGGAAACGGCCGGCGTCAAAAACATTAGGGTATCGACACGTGGAATTTCAAGCCTCTGCAATCTCTAGAAAATGCAGATGCGGCACTGAGCCTGAAGCACACATCACTGCTCGCGAACGTACTATGATGCACTGTCAAAACGCCCATTGTTCCATCTATGCGATCAACTGTCGTCAACATCTTTCTGTGATATTCAGCCAAAATGCGAAAAGCCCTATCTTATGAAACAAGTACCTTGTATTTGCAAAGAATGAAAAAGATAGAGCAATATCCAGTGACTATTGGTGAGCTTCAACGTGCAGTTTAAACCCATTCGCACATGGCTGCAGCAGGTCCGCGCATTCTTCATAATGTAGAGCACTCCATCGACTAGCCCGAAGCAAACAGACAAAAGTGGGAATGCATACGCCTCTGTGTAGGCTGGCTCGCATGTAGAGCAAGGATTAGTGTTCATACCAAACACAGGCGACTCCTCAGTCCTGTCAAGGTTATCACGAAGCACGAGTGTGTTGGAGGGCGAGCGCTTTGCTTGCTGCCTGGTTACACCAGGCAGTGTGATGCATACTTTCTGGATTCCGCACAAGGAACGTGCGGCTCTGCCGACGATGCTGAACATTCCCCTGAAACATGCGGTCCCATTGATACGTCGTAATGTGTTCTATCAGGCAACGCAATGCAACCCCGGTAGCCTAAGTGATCAATTGTGATATCGTGGACGCTTCAAAACTCCTTGCTACAGGCAGGTAAACGCGAGCACTCAGGGAGCATCCAGATAATGGCTGGGTTTCCATCCTAGCCACAGCGATCCAGCACACATTAAACGGTACACCTGTGAACCTAGTGCATCGTCACAGTGCACGTACATTGTGGCAAATGCTAACAGCCTGCATATGCCGTACTAAGAAAGCCTCATACCACTAGCGCAGATAACGAAAGAGATGACTCTGCCATCATTGTGTGGCATTTCCAGAGTCAGTTGTCCCTACACCGAAAAACGGTGCAGGCCTCAACGGCTCATTCATTGCTGACTCGCAGATAAATATTCGATGACAATATTGACTGGCATTTTGAGGAAGCTTTCTTACTAGGCTCCGCCTAATATCCAGGCACTGGCTACCACGTACTCAATTACATTCACCATATGTCAATAACCGCCGTAATGTTGAAGCCCATACACAATGGCATCAGAGCCACAATTTTTTCGCACGGCACAAGTACTCCCGCCTCCATGACTGAAGCGCCGTAGTAATAATATTGTCCGGCTATTCCAGCATATACACACGTTTGCTGCTTTGTAGCCTAGAGCCGACAACAGGACACTGATGTAGCTGAAAGCAAATGAGGAATCTGTAGAAGTGATGTCAGAAACAGGAGAGAACGGCATATTGCACGACGCGCGACAACGCATAGTTGCATACTATAGTGGCCATTGGCTGGTGTTACATAAAGCGGGTTGCAACACACACTATTGCTCGACAAACGCCCTTTCAGGACCTGTAGTATAGACGGCTGTACGAAGTGATTTGACTTTCATCTGTGCTCTTACTTGCCTCTGCTCTTGTCGCTACCTTCATTAATTGCTTCGCTCCCCCAATGAGCATACGTAGGCATGAAATGGCCTACAAGGGCAATGGAACTCTGTAGATGAAAAACCAATAACCAGTTGCGTGCACAGGTCATCCCACTCAGACGCATTCGGAGTAGCGTACCTTCTGGAGAGCTAGCAGCCTTCCTTAACTCAACTCGTTGTCAAGCCATGCTGAAACAGCACCGAAGTGGCATGCGCTCATGAAGCCGATAATGTGATTTAGCCAACACCCTTTCGTTTATTGAAGCACGTTAGCCAGTAATACACAACCGGCATGTCCACTGTAGGACCTTTCTTCCCATATGTGGGTTTCGTACACTGGCCTCCTGCCATAAAAACGGAAACGCATTATCGGGTGATAGCATGCGTCGATGCCTAGAAGCTCCAGTGGGACACGCCATGCTTCTAAACCCGTGTGTTGCGTATGCCTTGAACTGTTACAAATTTTTATCGCTACCTCAGGCAACCGCCTACTAGACGTGCGAAACATTGGCACCTGCAACCGTATTCTTCTCATATCCTCTCTGCGCTAATTTCGCTCCCATGCTCACAGCCCGGTTGGGTCTAAAAATCATTAAACAATTAGCGCAGACAAGCTAGCCGAATTTGGAACAAGTACAACCTCTTCCTACCATTTCCTTTCTAGAGGAACTGAAACCAAGCCTTCCACGCTAATCCATATACAGAAGGGCGCTGCTGCTAGTAGAATGCTACTTAATATGCTACAGGTGCTGCCACGCTACGACAAAAATCTGATATCTCCTTGCCTCAACGCTTCTTCGTTGAGCAACTGCTCTGCGTAAAAACGCCTTCATCCGTGCGCAATCAATACTTCACGGCAGCTAAGGTCACCGTCATCTTGACTCCATCCAACGTACCACCTGTTGAACCCCCAGCTATGCAAAGATGCAGATATCGTTCATCCATATCCGCTACATCGCATCTGCACCCTTACGGGTTTGCGGTGCGCCAACAGGCGAGTGTCTTTGTGCACTCAACTCAGCAGATCATGCAATAGCGCCCTATTGCCTCTTCACCTATGCATGGTTAAAAACTGGACAACGGCTTATGTATTGTCCAGATACCCGGTACTCAGCTTATCAAACTACCATGTGCATGAGCTACGCGAGTGAAGTGTGAACGCTTCCTAAGAGGCAAAATCACTCTGCTAGACGGTAGCACTGCTGACCCATAACCATATGCTAAGCGTACCCAGTAGACGGGGAACTTCAGGTTGCCTTCATGACTACTTAGCACAGTTCAGATGGATCGAGTGGGGACGTAAGTGGAGCATAGCCTTTATGATACGGCCAACGTACTTTCTATGGTGTATTAGTGACTGGAGACTTCTTCATATAGTGTTCGCATACTGATTACAGTACCTGGCAGGCTTGTGTAAACACAGGTCGAGCAGGGCTGTCTCTTGTCCAAGGATTCCACCAGGTAAATCTCCCGGGAGAGCTTTTGCCTCCCATTATTTTTGCAGTACGACAACAGCTTGCCCCGTGCATGCCTACGCAAAGAGCGTTTTCCGGTCTCACACTGTACAGTCAAACATCATCAGGCTTGATGACAATGTCTCAAAGCTCTTCACTGAGTACACGTGCACAATGGTGCTGGTTATACTCCCGCTGGCAGGCTATATTGGGCTCGCTTTCCCTGATGCAACGCCTGATATAATACTCTCCTGCCTCCAGCTCGGAATGGACTGTACTTCATCTGCAGGGGTGACCTGCAGACAATGATGACTGTAGTCTAATCCGGTACCGGGACGGAGTGCTCCCGAATCGAGCTCAAAAGTATGAACGTTCGGGGATGCCGCCCACCTGGTCCTTGTTGAAACCTTGCCGTGGTCCACTACTGGGGCCCTTCGCGCTGTGCGCAAATACGCCTCCATTGTTTCCCAGTCCCTAATAGTGTCCTACAGTCCGTGAATAAAACAGCCTGGCTTCAGAACTGCGATGATCGAACCTCATCAAGCTTCCAGCATAAACCAACCAGCCATCGAGCAACGCAGCTTCAACACGCCAAAACGGAACGTGTAGTTGCACTACGCTACTGAGTAGCAAGGAGATGTTTTTCATATGTTTGGACGACTGCATTCTAAGCAGGTTCCCCAATACTAAACTATCATGCATAATACAACTGAAATAGGATGTGACTAAAGCATTCATGCCAAGCGACATACATCACTACTGGCATTGGAAGTGTCCATCTGCCGAGCACGAAACACCACTTGAGATCAACGCACCGCCTACGCACGATTAATGTAAATACAAACGAGCAGGCAGAACTCGAACCCTGTACAAACATTACAACCTAGTGTGCCTGCACAGCCATGCTGCCTGGCACAGGGGTCTTTATATGCAAGGGACCGGCGTACACCGCTGGTAATACCCTTAGAAACTTTGCACATGATGAATGCTGAAATGGAAAGCTCAACCAACCCACCAGAACCCTCTGACCAACTACTAGTAGCTCCACAAATGCTTAGGCCAACACCAAGCACTCCCTATCCATATATACCACACCGGCCACCGGTCCAGATGCTTTCAATAATCAAATAGTACCTGTTCAATCCCAGCATCTGACAGCTTCGAACTTCAAGGAGGTGCAACGTAAGTTCCAGTTTGCGTCGCTATAGTACTGTTTGCGTCTTAGTGAAACACCGAATTACTAAACTTTTCTATTTCAAAATGCCGGAGCGGTGGAAGTTTTGCAACAGCTGTTCTCGAGCAGATGTCAACCTAGTAAGACGAACTGACTGAAAATACAGAGTTCTTCGCGACTTTTTGCCAAGCATTTACAAGCTACTGCGCCGTTAGAAATTCTGAAAACGGAAAAGTTGATTTCCCACTCTAGTCGCCACGAATGGAACAAATGCGCCGCCTGTTGCAGGGTTATATTTAAAGTATAAAGGCCATGTGTTACCACACAACTGGCCGTAGCCACACAGCAGCAGTTATCCAGCTCACAATTGCATACAAAGGTGTGCATCTGTATGCAATTAACAAGGCGCGCATCGTTAACCACAACTGCCAAACGTCTTAGCAAGAACGGAGAGGTTGAACCAGGCAACACATGCCTTATTATTGGGCATTTTGGGTGGTTTGCCTCTCAGGTGCGCACTTGCTGTTGGATCCCACACAACAACAGAACCACAACGTGGTATCGTGAGGACCTTTGTGAAATGAACGACAGGAGTGTGAGCGGAAGACTACCGAAGGAACGCAACTCCTTCAAAGGCGACAGGGTCGTCCCAAACCGGGTGACCGAGGCCCGCGTGATCCATCTGCAAACAGCTTTCATGCACAAATGCCTACTACACTGGAGTCATTGTCAGTGTCGCACTCTGAATCTGTGTGCTAAGTAGGCGGTAGGCGGCGTAGCGTGGACTGCCTGCGTAGCACCGATTGATGCGTTTGCCAGCACCCAGGATGCAGCAGGAGCAGGAATGTTGGGGAAACGCACCGTCTTTTGCAATTTAATGGGAATAAAGATAAAACGGGATCTATCCCCCGGCAGACGAGCGAAATACGTGCTTGCTTATACGGGTGTAGAACTTGAGGTGCAGACCACGGTGGAGCAAAACCCGCCAGCCAAGCTAATATCGTCTTTCCCGCGGTTTCGACTCGTGTCCAATTGAACTGTAAATGGGCATTGCCAATCCTGGTCAACAAGCGTCACGCCATCGGCTGCCAATGAACAAAGGTAACCTAAACAAGCACTGGAGGACGGTACTACGGCGGGTGAATAACCAGCTGCTTGCGAACTTCACAAGACTGCAGATACATTCGCAGGAGCTTACCGTCTGGAGACCAAACACCCTTCCTTAACGCAACTCGCTGTGAAGCCACACTGAAACCACCGCCAAGTGGCATGCACTCACGAAGTCGATAGGTACAGATAGCCAACGCCCACGTGCAGGCAATACGCTGTCCATGAGGATAGGTATCCACATATGGGCCTACACGGCCACTACAGGTCGCCAAGGAGGCACGCCAATAACCCGTTTCTTGCTTAGTTCACTCCGCGGAAGCCCTATTCGGAGTAGCGTACCGTCTAGAGACCGAGCAGCCTTCCCTAACTCAACTCTCTCTGAAGCCATGCTGAAACAACATCGAATTGGCATGCGATCGGGAAGTCGATCATTACAGATATCCAACACCCACGTGTACAAAACGCTCTTTCAAGGACAATAGGTAAGCTTGATAGGGCGTATGTTGGCATCGGAGGTCGGTAAGAAGGGTCAAGTCAATAACCACTTGCATGCAGAGTTCACGTGACTGAAGACGCATTCGGAGTAGCGTACCGGCTGGAGCCCTAGAAGCCGTCCTTAACTCAACTCACTGTGAAGCCCTGCTGAAACAACAGCGAAGCGGTACGCCCTAAGGAAGCCAATAATTATGGATAGCAAAAGCATGCACGTGCACGCAATACTCTGTTCATAAGGATAGGTCAGCTTGATGGGTCCTACACGGGCACTGGAAGACCGAACGACTGCACGTGAATAGCCAGCTGCTTGCCCACATCACACGACTGAAGACGCATTCAGAGGAGCGTACCTTCTGGAGAGCCGCAACCTTCCTTAACTCAACTCGCTGTCAAGCCATGCCGAAACAACGGCAAGGTGGCATGCTCTCAGGAAGTCGATAATTACAAATAGCCAACGCCCACGTGTACAAAACGCGCTTTCAAGGACCATAGGTAAGCTTGATGGGGCGTATGTGGGCATCGGAGGTAGGTAAGAAGGGTCAAGTCAATAACCACTTGCTTGCAGAGTTCACACGACTGAAGACGCATTCGGAGTAGCGTACCAGCTGGAGGCCAAGCAGCCGTCTTTACATCAACTCTCTGTCTGAAACCGTCAATAACCACTTGCTTGCAGAGTTCACACGACTGAAGACGCATTCGGAGTAGCGTACCAGCTGGAGGCCAAGCAGCCGTCTTTACATCAACTCTCTGTCTGAAACCCTGCTGAACCAACACCGAAGTGGAGGGGGCTCAGGAAGCCGATAATTACAAATAGCCAACGCCCACCTTAACGCGATCCCCTGCCAACGAGCATGGGTATGCTTGGAAGGACCTAGACGGGCACTGAAAGTAGGTAAGAAGGGACATCTATAACCCCTCTGCGCGCACAGTTTACACCACTCAGACGCATTCGGAGTAGCGTACCGCCTGGAGAGCTACCAGCCTTCAGATGTGTCTC
>NW_013566764.1:0-16766 GCF_000499605.1 Eimeria maxima | reverse complement strand
TATATATATATATATGAATATACACCTTGGTGCGTTAATTCGTAAAAGCAATGCGTATTGGAATGTTTTGCGGGTCTCTTAGTAGCAAGACTTTCTGTCCATAAACCTCATCGTCTACAAGTTCGACTTTGACGTAATTTCTCTTGATTCGCTTGAGGATCTTCTCTTCGTTACTTTCGGCGCACAGAAACGAAATACCCAAAAATCCACATTCAGAGGGCCCGAGGTCTTTGTAGGGTGCCACATGGTTGCCATCTGCATGTACCTGACAAATAAACACCAGCGCAAATGGAAAACGCATACTGAGCAGCACAGCGGAAAGGGACAGCTGGAATAGTCAAAGGCTGCCTGATCCACTGGCCTGTAAGTGAAATTAAGGCGGTACGGAGTGTGGCCGCATGCGGTTGGTAGTGCAGCAGCATTACAGACAAAGACTCAGTAGTAATAGCGACAATCTAGAGCAATTAATTACGATTAAAAACGGAAGTGATGCAGACGTGAGGTGTAGTGACCAAAGGAAAAATCATAATTCGGCAACGGAGGAATTAATAATACGGCGCAAACAAAGGTATTCCGTATCAACAGAATGTCCTCATGTACAATATTTTAAGGAAAGCTAGACGTTCCTGTCCCTCCTCACTTTAATGCAGATGGAAGAAAACCGCTGCAGCCACAGCCAGTAATGCAGCGAAGTGCTTGTCGGAGACTCCAGCGCAAGAAAGTAAAGAGTGAAGCCGAAGCTCCCGGCGGTCTTCTTATCTATCAGCGTCATGCCCAACACCTATACGGACAGCAGTACACCACACCCTAGGTCTTTAAGACAGATGCCCGCTGGTTAAGACGACACCTGTGGGCCTCCGAAAAGCATTCCAGGAGACAGGCAGAAGACTACAGTGAACGAAAGAACACGAGGACCGCTTCATCGAGCCTATGTGAAAGCACTCTGTCGAAATGAATGATTGAGGCTCAAGGCAAAGTAGCAAACAAAGGCGGCAGCAGGTACGCGCAGATAACACGAGTCAAAATGAGGCTGCTTTGGTTACATCTTCGTAGAATTTGAGGGTCTCCTCCAGGTTCGTAGCAGCGATTTCGAGGTGGTGGAGAACAGGTAGACGTAGCAAGGGCAACGTGTCGAAGCGCAGCGATGACGAGCTGTGACTTAGCTCTACAGCTTGCACCTCTTCTGGAGTGGGGGCAGGAAGGCAGCCTGCAACAAATGGAGGGCCCGATAACCCGACTTCAAGTGGTGCAACGTGTTGGTGCCAACTAGTCACTGTTACGTTAAACGGTGAAGGCTCTCTCTCACGGTCTACCTTCAGCCTCTACATCTACCTTTGCGTCTCCTTTCCTGGCATCGAAAGTACCATGTGTCTAAAGCCCTGTTGCAACAAGTACAGGAGCTTTCATGTGTTCACTTGAAGCGACTCCTTCTCCCTCTTTACATGCAGCACCTCACCATCGCGATCGCTAGAAAAAAAGGAAGCGGCACCGGAACCCGGCACAGACAGCGAGCAGAAGCTGCTCGGAGGCGACGGAGAGGGAGACCGCCGCCGCCCGCTCCCCACGTCACCTCGAATCCCTCCACAAAACTCCACAGACCCCCCAGTTGGCCGCTTGTGCTCGCCATAGTCGTCACTACCTCTCGGAGGCGACTGACGCAAATGGTCAAACGAACACGACGAAGCAGCCCGCGACTCATCACTCAAGTGAGCTTTCAGCGACGCCATCTTATACTCACTGAAAACCAAGCACACGAGTCTGCAAATGTAGAGCTGAACAACCAAGATTAAGCAAAAAAAGCCAGTACAATCAAAATAGAAACAATATAATTCCAATGGGCCCTATAAATGCACCAAAAGCATGCTCGTGGACGAGTTATGAAGGGCTGCCAACGACCCGCAATACACACACTGCACTGCAACATTCAGTGCACACTAACATGTGGAGAATAAGCATTTCCGAACCGCATTACACAAACACATTATGGAATTCGTTGTACACTAAATACCCCACTCCCGACTCGCGAGACGCGAACAGTCATTTTGCATACCCCTCTTAAGTGTAGTCATGAGAACTGAGGTACAGTACAAAACAATAATAACTCGGCACAACTTACCTTGAAAGTGTAGGCTAACCAAGAAACAATGCAGCCTCAGCCGTTCACATCAGTGGTCTGATGCATGATGGTAAACAGTAGTCCATACGCGCATAGGAACTACTGTGCTCGTACTTGCATCCGTAGGCGTAGAACTGCCGTAGCTACCAACCCCATGGATATATTGCACCAACCACACCACTAACGGACTGTTTCGCCTTCCGACAAATACTACACTATGTATTGTTCAGCATGGAACCGTGTGGAAGTTACCTCATATATTGTAAAAGGCGACCCCTGAAGTTCTGCGGGTCTGTGAAGCCTGCGGCGTAGGCCATATCCAGAAACTGCCCAGCGGGATCAACGCGAACCATGTGTTGCGACAAATCCACCGCCATCGTATCAACATCCTAAGTAGACACCAATCGTGAATAGCACGCATCATGCATGAGTAGTGTATCTACGTAAGCGCCAACACCATTAATACGCAGAGCCCGCAGTAGAAAACTAATATATATGGTAGATAAACAGCTACAGATACTAAGCACACACATTTACATATCGTACGCATAGTACCATCTCGTTGCTTACTTGATTTCATATATTCTGAATATAACAATATACCATGGCATGCTTGCATTCCGGCAAACATTTCTAGTTGCGCGCATACCGTGGTGCGTAGGCCATTTCGCACCTCTTACGCATGGCAGCATGCAAACTGTTGCCAAGGTGCAAACGTCTGTTGTACTTCCTGTCTCGTGTAAATAACTGTGTAACTAAGCATTTGGCATATCGAGTATCGCTTATCCAGTGCATATGCGCATACAGATGCGTTCACGTAAGTGTACATTTGTGTCTAGGTGTTTATCTATACATGCTGTTGGGTTCTCATGCTCTACCTCTGAAACAGAAAACACCGGGAACTGCTCCAACCGTTTGCAGACGCCCTCCCTAACCAGGCATATGGAGCGCCACACGAAAAAAGACCGTACCACAGCTCACCTCCAGAGAAGGCGAGCAGATAAAACTGCCCGCCTTGCGACTGCTCGCTAGAACTAAGAGTGCGCAAGTGCAATTACTTTGTAGCTTCAATCAGCGGGTCTGCCTGTCAACCGGTCTGCGGATGTAAAGTCAAGCTACCGCGCCCCTGTGTACATGTGGTAGAGGTCAGACCATTACTACGCAGGACGTGAGGCAAAACGGTAATATTGTATTCCAGCACAACAATCTACTTCACACACTGATGCATAGTAAGTCGAATTACTCAACAGAGCACAAGCGCATACTGTGCTGTACCGCATTCATTCGACTAAGCTACCCTTAGCTGTATCTTTCCATACTATACAAGCCAAACAGGCTACATCTAGAGCAGTAAGAGGCAACTAGTGGTAGACTCACACAAACTGCGAATGATAGATGACTGAAGACGTCGGAGTCGCGGTGTTCATAGGCTTTATATTTGCCACCAGCCGTCTGCACTGGGACGAATTCCAATACAAACTGACCCCCAGCATGCCTTAACCAGCTCTTGGGCTTTGCTGCACATCAAAAAAGACAATTTGCTTGTTGAAATTACAATATGCCCTGCACAGTTATCCTTCTCCCATTCTGCAATGTCGGGGGCAGCAGTTTCTGCCTACACACCTACAGACATGCTTTTGTACCATTCAGGCTGCATTCACACATTCTTGTGTTTATATTGCTGCATACATATAAACGTGCATTTGCACAGGCATCCACACATAGGTCGAACCACGCACTGTAACGTACACGAGCAGAATGAGTAAGGGCGTGTACATGCAAACTACCTACATAAGTAAAAATATATCTGGGCATGACGATGCACGAAGTAAACGTACCGTTCACTGTTGTTGAATTAGCCGCAGCTTCAGTTGCCTCCGCTACAACACCTTCAACTTCCGTAGGGGAAAAGAACTCGAAAGCAGCGAATCGATGAGGGGAGGAAGGCACGGCAGATGACAGGTTACTATTCCGGGACGAACTCTGGCTGCAAAAGCTGCTGCGCCTGCTGGTGGCTCCACTGGGGTGTACGGCTTCCTGCCCTAACAGAGCTGCTCTGTTGTGTGCTGCCCCTTCTTCCCCCACAGTGATGGCCCCGAGGTCGGTGCGGCTGCTTGAGGGGCTGCTGCGGCGGTGCTGTGAACGCAATGAAAGCTGCAACAGCAGCTGGTGCAGCTGTTGCCGCGGCGGAAGAGCAAGGCAAAACTCTAAACATTCACAGCCACCTAATTTCGATCCCACTGCAGAACTAAGCACAAGCTCCTGCATCCCCATCCGCTTCACGTAGAACTCGTCCACCAGCTGCTGTGGACGCGCACAACGGAACCGGATGCCACCCAGACGCAGTAACGAGCTTTTACTGCTCGTGTGTACCTTCTCTAAAGAACCCAGCGAGCCTACTGAGACAGACAACGCAGAACGCATGGCAACAGCTAGCTCAAAGCACATGAATGACGACTGGTAACAAATAAACTGTAAAGAAATACGGACACAGAAGCATGTACAAACAGGTCTGCACAACTGATCCTCGCCAACGTAAGGATAGATGTTCAAGTTCATCGGTCTCGAGCCTTCAAGGCTCAAAGAAGCCTTCTCTTCCGCAGAAGCAAAGTGCAGAATTACAACTATGAACAAATCGAGAGGAAGAGGGGGAAGTCGGGAACCAAAATATTGGCTGAGGCCATTATCACAGCCTACAGTTTTTGTGTGGTTCTATACATGTATAGTGTACTGTGCTATAAACGCTAGAGCATTAGAAAGCCTCAATAGTCTGCACACTATACATTATTTGCCTTAGTAGCCTAGTCCAATTCGTCGATGCAACTTTCCCGTCCCACTGTTAGTACTGCCTTAATGAAGTGCCCATCGCATCAACAAAAATAACAAAAGTCCAACTAAGGATAGCGACGAGTAAGGAAGCAGAAAACGCTGACCTGCTCTCGGACTAGGTGAAACGGCATCTCCCTCCGGCAGAATGATAGTGGGGAGCTTCTCCATTCTAGGTCCTCACTGTTGTGATTTGTCCCCCCAAATGTTTTTTTTTCAGCTAGAGAAATTGCGACCGCTCCGTCCTACTCCGGCCGGTTAGTCTTAACTGAGTTGTCTACTCCCTTTCTGCTGAGATATATTACTGCCGCTGTATTCGCACCCCTTTGCTTTACTCTGCATGCATTATTCAACCTCGTGGGTGCTCCTCAGGAGCCTATTCGGCGATATCACAAGTGTAAAATACAAATATGGGCAAGGAAAAGGAGGCTCTGTCATAAGCCCCAAACTTCGGACTCCAAACCGTGCACCCTGCGCAGTAAGCCCTAAGTCGTCACCCCAATGACACCTGAGCACACGCAGAATGTGAATACAAAGACACCAGGGTCTAAAGCCCATCGCAAAAAACGGGGGAAGAGGAGGAAGAACACCACGACTATGGGCGACAATGTAAGGAAACCCATTGGCCACTGCATTCAGGCACAGCGAACGAGCAGGCTACCGACACAGAAGCAGCACTTGGAAATTCCCGTGCTGCGTAAATCTGCGAGCTGCAGAAATTTGCACGCGGCAGAAACTAGCTGCGATGAAGCTAGCCAACTGAAAGGAAAGCAGGTGAATGATCACTATGCGTGAGGGCGGTTGAAGACCGGTAGATCGTGCGGAACACTGAAGGCGATGTCCGTGTATGTAGGTATGCATTGTGTGTGTGTGTGTGTGTGTCTGTCTGTCTGTGTGTGTGTGTGAGAGAGAGAGAGACGGAAGGAAAGAACAGAGGGGGAAAAGGTCCAAGATGTGTTGAAAGAGGGTGCCAATCAATTTCAGCGCAACGCGCGTGCAATAAATTACGGCCGTGGGCAGGAGTACACACACGGGCGGCACGAGCAGTAAGGAGAAGCAAGAACTGGGGTGTGAGAAAAGATGCAGGGTAATTCAGGTGGCCCACCTAGCTAGCAAAATGCGAACGTGGACAAAAAGGGAAGAAAACCCCCACAAAGTGAACCGGGAGCGTCTGTCACCGCATGAAAACTGGTTGCCCCAGTCCGTCCCGCCCTTCTAACTTTTGACCTTCGTCTTCCAATTCTAAATTAAGAAACAAACCAATGAGATGATGACCACGGGGCAATCAAGGATGACAGATGGAGGGAAAGGCTGCAGCTGGGCGGTCAGCGATACAGGAATCCCTCTACAGCTGCAGTACGTACGAATCATCCCTCAAGGCCTGAATATCCTTCTCGTTGTTGCTAAATCAGAGGCGAACGCTTTTATTACTTCATTAAAGCAGTAGAAGAAGTAATTAGCAAACAAAAAGCCACGCACACGGTGCTGGTCACGGAATACCGGCGAGCGGCCAACGGGCACGGCTGGTGTGGTGCCCTCGTTGTTCAGCGCTGCAGTAGTTTACACCTAAACAAGGGGTTAGTAACAAGTTCAGGAGTGGTAATGCGAATCTGCCCTAAATACAGGTACGGAACTGTGGTATCATTTCTCATCAGCTACCGGTGGCTCTGCACATGCGACATCCATGCGACTTGAACCCCCAACATGCGTAATCCGGGGTCCTGTCATGTGTTTCAGCTTGCACACTTGCCACACTTCATTTCTTGTTAGATCCTGCTCTATGTGCAAATATAGTGTTTCCAAAGCAGAAGTTATGAAGAGAAAACTAGTGGTGTTTACCGTTTCCTTGCATACAAGCACTTTACAGTGTCAAAACTGCTGGCAGCAGCTTTTAAGCGATTTTGCTCCCTAATTTTGCACTATCGAGGAACAATAAATAGGTGATGGGGAATTAAATGCTTACCACAAAAATCCCCTTGTATACGAAGAAGCGTAGCCGCACGGTGCCCCTGGGTGCGTTACAGTGCTGCTCAACAACCGAACGACCGTCGGGAGCTGCAGTAGAGTCTAGATTCTTAAGAGCATTCAAAGGTAACTTAGTTAACCTCCAGTCTTCAGGAAATCTGATCAGGAAGCCACAAGGGTCTGGGGTTGGTAAGCAAGGCGGTGGCTTAAGGTCTGTTGCCGCCTTGCTGCAACCCCCGCTGCAAGGCAGCCTCAGACACATGCGCAACTAAGCGCATATATCACATGCGGTCTCCCTACAAAGTTATAATACATGCATGTGGCCTTCAGTAGCCAGCATCCTGCCGAACAAAAGTGCATGCACCATTTTAGGGAAGACTATACCATCCTTCCTTCCGCTCGCCAGTGCCATAGGCCCTCGTGTGTCTAGTTGCCTAGTAAGGGATCGAAACCGAGGACACGGCGATGTGCGATAAAGCTCATAGGAGGCCTGACGAAGAATTAGTAATGCAACCTCAATTATGAAACCACGAGATGGCATCTGCCGGTGCTCCACAATTTTGCTGTCGCTATGCTGACTGTATCGGGAGGTAGCCGGCGAATGCCACATGTCACTGATGCTCCTTCTTTTCTGACCTTTCGTTGGAAGAGGCATATGCAGTCTTTGATAGGAATCCAGTCAAAAATATGCCTTGAATCTCCGCATAGTGCATGACGCAATGTTCCAGTCAATCCGGCATTTATTAGTAAGCAACAAAAAAAACCACACACACAACATAACAAAAAAAACCACACAAGCCGAGATAGCAGAAGTATGGAAGAGGAGTTGGAGAAATAACACTTTGGTAAGTGCGTTCAGATGAATAAACAAAGCAAATCGGGAAGAGTCGGGGTCCCCACTAAGCGTACGAAGCAGTTATGAGGCCGAAAGTGGTTAAAGCCACACAAGCATATCTTCATCGAGTGAATTTTGTAACTACCCAAGTAATGGACAGCAGTTGCTTGATACACTTGACACATGTTGCTAGGTGGACCTTATACCTAATGATACGGCGAGAAAATACACTCCCCGTTCATACATTGGCACAGTATCTGCTAGGTAGATAGGAAGAGCGAATTGGCAAGTCTACCAGCGGACAATGCGGGCTTAATTCACAAGGTGATCATATTAGCATGCTACGGTATTTTACGTTAGGGCGGTTCACACCACGATAAACTCATAGGCATGCCATGGGCGACGCAGCGAAAGACACACAGCGCCCGCCAGGCGAAATGATTGGGGTGTTTGCGGAGGGAAGCAGGGAGAGTATACACCTCTCAGTGATACCAACAGTGTCTTCACCCTCTAAGACTTGAGGAATGGAAGCAGTGTCCCACGGTGAAACAACCAAAGAAGCCTCTACTCTTCGCAGAGTAGAGGCGCTGCGCAAAACAACATGTATGCACGCCATCGTTAGGGTCTTTCGACAACCCAGGGTTTGTGGAATTCGATCCAATTTCGACCTAAGTGGAGGCAGAAATGGATACAACTGAGGGACGCGTTTACAGACGATTAAGTAGCTGTGAGCTGCATGCCGGCCTGCCACCAGCTGAGCGCACAGGGGACGACATTGAAAGCATCCCTGGTGAGGCCCCAAGCTTTGTTCTAAGTGGTCGGCTAAGCCCACAACTTCGATAGGAAATCGAACGGAAAGAATATAAACAGCTTAAAAACGACAACGTTCCACCGTCAAGCAGTGCGTTGGGAGAGAATCCAGTGTTGGCGAAGTAAGTGAACGGCATACGACGGATGTGCGTCGAATTCACGACTTCAAGCTCCTCATCAAGACGATGGCGAAAACTAAGTTTCTAATGCACGGGGTCGACGATTTGCTCTACCTGTTGGTGTCTCCAGGTCCCCACTATATATATTTACCATATGGCGTTGCTCGTGCGTTCATCAAGACCCAAATTTACCCCAATGACAAGCACGATACTGCGTTCCATAACCACGTACGCAGGTTGGAGTACGTGTGTATATTTTCTGGGCCCCAAAGTGCACCTGCCGAAATACAGCAACAGCTCAATTACGATTCTGTCGACCCATTTAACGAAGGATGGATGGGTGTGCACATGAATGACGCAACTGTGTTCAGCTGGAACGCACAGGAGCAACCACAGCATCTGCAACGCGCTCTGCAACCAGTGTGGGAGGAGCAATGGTCCTCGAAAGCACAATATGCTCGGTTTCTATGAGTGTCATTAGTTTCATAGGGCTTCGTCTGGCGGTAGCTGTGGTCGAACCATATTCGGCAGAGATAGAGGCCAATTGGGGTGGCTTTTACTTGTGTGCACAAGTCGGTGTGTGTATCCGAGTGCCACAACTTCATTCCGGGATTCTCCCGTGTCGACTTTCCTCGGACGGATTTGCAAGCATATACATCTCATTTGAAGGGAGAGTAATGATGCAGGAGCGTGGAGTCAACTACAGCAAACTTGCATATCTGAATGCTCTCTATCTTCGTCGGATCAAATTCCGCTCCTACTACAACCCTCACCCTGTGAATTTTGCAGTTCACTTCTACCACTGTGTAATATCTGCGTACACCACAGGTAGATTCCACAACTTAGCTGGATACCTGCTCGTTATCCACGAGGTTGGAAGGCTCCATAGCCTGCCAACCATGATGAACAAAGGCAACGGAATTCATGAGTAGCTCGAGTTTACAACTCGTCACGTGCAGACACGAGACTAGACGCCACAGCATGGAACGCAGTCCTGTAGTCTGTAGGATCCACTGGAATATGTGGATCCTACCGACTACAGGACTGCGTTGACTGCATAGGGGACACCTAAAGTGACGAACAGATTACTAGACGCGCAATTAGAAACGTAGCTTGTCAGTTCGGAACACCAGAAATTTTCGCTTATCTCCAGTGGGTTCGACGCTCCCCCTACTTGTGCCCCTCTTTTCCGGCATTCCAACACAGCGCAGAAGGCCCTCCGGTAAAGGTGGAGACATGAAGACAATCAGTCGGGATGCTCGTAAGGAGGCTTCTGTGAGACACTGAACAGCTGATGCCTGGTGACGAAGGAAGGGGGCGCATTCAAAGTTAGTTTTTCGTTAATGATGGGCTGGATGCGAGCCCTCCCCCAAAAAATGAACAAGCTTTTGCCTCGGCCTCACTTCCGTAGTAGGGCGAATATGTGTGCCAAGGTGCACGCAACCACAGCATCTTAAAGACCAAATTGTGGTGCTAGTCGGCAAATTGATATGCAAATGTGATGTTAGCCCGTCAGCTAGTGTCGGTCGCTGTGTTCTGGGAGTACGTCGCCTTTTTCGCCAAGCAAAAAGAATCACGCACTATTAATTCCTCCTACTTTAGATTGCGTACACTTGCGTACAGCCCAGCAGTCCCTTATGGAGGGCGCGGTAGCACCTGCCACTGTGCCTCTCACTGTCTGCAAAGGACTGTGTCATCTCGAATTGGTACCACTCAGAAGTTCCATACGCTAGTGACGCCCAACTGAGCCCGCATTCAACTCTCATTGCAATGATGACTCTAGAGGTTATCCAAGGTTGCTGTGAGCTGCAATGGAACTGGAATTCTTAAGAGTCCCGTAAAAACAGCTGACCTCCATCCCCTGTCTGCAGGCTCACTGAGAGCAGTGACTCAAGCATCTGGAGCTGCACGAAAGGAGGCGGCATGCCCTGAGCAACGCACCTTGCTTCAATTCAAGGTGAAGACAGCCCCCCACGCAACCACAAACAAGCCTTCATGACTGTATGCATGAACACTGTAGAGAATTGTCAAAAACTACTGCATATCAATTGCCCACTAGGGCTGAGTAGGGCTTCACGTCCCCACATTAGACGAGGTTGCCAGAACCGGCCAGATTACTCTCCGACAATAGTTTTCCCCGGATCCTTACGTTGTTCCTGCCTTCGGCAGACCATAGTTAGCGGGATTTGCAAAGATATAAACAAGCAGGTTGCACCTCCTCACCGCAGCTTCACACACCAGATCCACTACGCTTCGCAGCGTATGTCCAGTAGTGCTAGCAACTTTTGACCACTGGCGAGGGCTCGAATGAGCACAGAGTTGGCCCGACGCGAAACTGCCGGCTGGCCTCTCACTTTGCTGAACACCTGTGCCTCACATTGCTGGGTTCCAGAGAGTCACCCGAAGGCCCTATTGATTTTCGCTGGCGGCGCCTCTCAAATTACTTTCTCCCAGGTCGGCATCTCATGCTGGTTGCAGTTACACCCGAATTTTCTGCAAGTTCCTGTGGTGAATTGCCTATATGTATGCCACGATGGCAGAAAAGCCTCTGCTCAAGGGCAAGGGCTAAACTGACTCCAAGGACGAATTATTGCCTGAAAGGTGTGGTATTTCATAAACCACCTACATATTGGGTTGCTCTTCCCGCTTCTTCCATAGAGGTGCATCCTGTCGACCCACTTGAGTTCGTGGATTATCCTTGTGAACTCTAAAAAAATATGCATCTGCACAATCTGCTGATAGACCGAGCGCCAAATTGCGCAAATTCGCTTCCGCCGACTGCAAGGCTGAGAGTGCCTGATACTGGTTTCACTGCTGTTGCACCAAAAAAGCGCGAGCAGCTAACAACTATTGCACGACGGCAATGTACTTGTGCCCGAGAATACGACTATCAGGATACATGCTGAAGCACGGACGTAGCGGCAACTGTACGTGCCCTCATACATATCCTAATGCGTGAATATGCTGAACGTGATGTGCTCAAATCTGCGTTGATGATCACACGTCCGCAATCAGCAAATGAACGCACTCGTATAGGCGACTATCCACAAACGTATACCACATGCCCACAGGGCGTGCCGCCGCTTGCCCTCTGTTGCGCATCCGTATGTAGTAAGTCCATGCTGATTTTACCATATGCTCTTCTCACGGTGCTACGGCCTTCGCGGAGCCGCTGATCTCCGTTGTGTACAAATTGCATAAATGAATCAACACGTTTGCAGCTCGTTGTTTATACATCACACGGAAAGCACCTGCCACTTAAACCTTCGGTCATCTCTATCCGGGCCTTCTGGTCTTGTGGGGTCTTCTCGGTGACCAGCTGTCCACGCGCAGCCAATTTCGGGCGGGGTAAGCGAAGATGCCGAAGAAGCCGCAGCGTCACGACCCACCCCCTCACAAGGCTTATAAATGCCTTCTCCATGCTCTAGAAGACCTCATGAATCCCAGGCTCTCGATATGCAACAGTAGATTTAGCAACCACAGCAGCAGCAGCTCCTGTTGCTGCTGCAGCAGCAGCATCACTTGGAACGCCACCTCCCAAGGAGCACCGACAAGCTAGAGGCTGCTATCCGTTATGGTTGTTGGCGAGCTACGCTGCTCTGCCTTCTGTGGTTGTGCGCGGACTTCACGCTTAACCTGAGGAACGCGGAGGAACGCTGACCGGCACAGGAACTGTAAGCATTGGCACGCGGCGGAACGAGGCTATTCAGAATGTAGACCACTGACAGTGGAAGCTGGGTCTGTCTTTGGCTCTACTGGCCGGCCTTGAACGTCGAGGGCCATCCTCCACCTCAGCAGATCACCTGACAATTGCAAAACAAAACCTGAAGTACAGCCTTCCTTAAAAGGTAACCCACTGCAACTAAAAATGCACAGCTTCACAATATAAAAAACATGTGTAGCTGGGCATCTTTGTACAGAAGGTGGTACACACTGGGGCCTATTGATGTGCTACGCCCGCCAAATCCGCTATATCACGCTGCTGCTGAAATCCAAGACAAAAAGCATGGGATAGAGCACACAGTTAACCAATGCGCCATACACGACGCAAAGCGAGGTTGTTCCGTATTGGCTCACAAAACGGAACATTAAGAACTAGACAGCACACATGGACAGATGATCGAACGAGCTCGACATACGCAGGAGAACGCACAATGAATGACAAGCCATCACACTAAGATCCAGCCAGGAAGATGTACCAGCATGTGTTAAGCAAACAACCATAGAATTCGATGCCTACCTCTCATGAGCTTCCTTCTAACGACTTGAACAAGCTCAAACTGTCTATTTCTGAAAAAGCTTGCACTGCTGGCATTGAGCGAGTTTGCAAAAACTTCAATAGAACTGCATCGACAGCTCGCGGCAAAACCCAAAGCGCAGGATAACAGTCGTGAGCCAACACCAGCACCACGCGACCCGGGAGACACCACAAGCCGGACCTGCACAAAACATAATGAGCTCAAGGATTGCGCTGTTGCTTGAAAGAAGACAGATAGACGCACTGAGAAAGACGCAAAGCATGAATATCTAAGCACACTTTCCTCACTCCACTGTGCGGAAAGCCATTGCTCCCCGGCGTTCGCTACAACTTACAAGACGGCAGCTTGGAATTTTCCACTGCAATAAACATTCGCAAGTTAATGTGGCACTGGTCTACAAGCTAAAAGACCATATGGGAAAATTAGAGCAGTTTCTGCTGTCCGACGCCTTTGCACTAACCCGCCTCTAACTACATAACTGTGTATATTTCCCCTTCCTCGTAATTGCAGAACGCTTTGTGTCAAATTCCCCCCCTTCTCTGCCAGTCTATCCCGGGGTTCTTCTCTCCTCAAATTTGCCCTTATGGAGTCCTACTTGCCTACTTCTTCACTACCGCTGTATTCACGTCTACCACTTATCCAGAATGTGTATTGTATCCCCTGATGTTTTGTGAAACTGCCATACCAGCTGCCCCTCTTGAGGATTGGAGGGGTGAATGATAAAGCCGATGCAGCCGACAACTTGATTACCGGTCGGCTGTTTCCTCTGCAGCAACAGATGGCAGAAGACACGCAGAAACCACTCAGGAACCCACAATTTACTTGCTCAAAATTCACATGCAGGCTTCGTGTACGTAAACATGCGGAGGCACGTTTTTGTACCCGAAGCCTGCATGTGAACGCATATACTCGTGAATTTAAAAGCATTCCACTGAATCCATGCATGCGCGCGAGAGCAAACAGACAAAATGGAATAAACCCATACTGCCACGTGCATCCTATACACTGGCGTGCCTTTCCGCAAACACCACCTCGCACGCTGGAAACTGGTTCTCGGACTACCACTACAGATATCAACGTAGCAGTCTTCCCGTCTCTCCTTGGCATGAAAGTCGATGCACAGGTGAAAACGTCTGTGCAAAATTTCCATGTCATCCAAATCGGGAAGAGAAAACTACTTCAACCCAACCCTGGTGCAACTTTGGTAGAGGACAAGAAAGCAACGCATCTGCTCGCTATTCATTTCATACTCTCCACTAGCCTGTGAACCAGCAGGATGCAGTTCCTATAGCAGCGGCGCAACCACCTACAAGCGAGGCAGATATGGTACTACGCATGAATAGAGGAAGATTACACTTCAACACTGGGCGAGAAAGCAAGGGATGCAAAACGATGTGGTCTTTGACCCTCAGCCCGACTCTAGAACCGCACCTCTGCCACCCAGAATCTGTTTAGCTCCGCCTGCAGATAATGGCGGTCGAATTCTGCGAGGTCTGGGCAGCCCCTTGAGGCATACTGCTCCAGTTCGAGCACGACACGAACGAGAAGCAACAAAAGAAAGCAACAGAGACTGAGGAGCATTCGGTCAAGAGGCACAAAACAGCAGCAAATAATCAAGAAACTTCCAAAATCCTGCGCATGCCTACAAAGCCAATAAAACACAGCAGGAAGAATCAAAGAACGCAGGTGAGACTTCATTAAGTCTCGCACTAGAGGAGCATCACCCGAACAAGCCTCCCTCAATACAACACTTGCTGTAGCTGCCTCCTGTCGGGCGGAAAGGCAGCTGCTGCTTCGCCGTCGAATACGTGACTTTGCCTCGAAATCAGACTGCTGCTGATGCAGTTGTTGCTTGCCATCGCCTTCCTGCTGCTGCTTCTGCCTGTTGACGGAACGCCACAGCTGGGGGTCGCTGGCACAGCTGCTGAATCCGCGTCGTGCGTCGCCCTGCAGAAGTTCTGCATCTTCTGCCTGGTATCTGCTGATGCTGCTGCGGTCGCCTTCGTGAGGACTGGCAATATCGCCATTGTCTACGTAGCTGTTTCTCTCTGCTTCCTCGTGCCCCGATGAGGGTTCTCCCCCGCTGTTGGCAGCCATCTACAAAAGCGTAAGGAACACTCCTTGTTCTACGCCCTTTCTATATCAGCTCAATGAGGTGGGATGGAGGGTCGAGCAGTGCGTTACACCTGACCCCTGCTCTTCACGCAATGAGCCTTCAGCGATGCACCGATAGAACAGCCGGACTAACAACAGACCCTGAAGAGGATACTCCGTCAGACAACTGTGGAAAATCCTTAAATATGTAATAGGAAATAGAAGAAATGAAGAAACCGGCATGCGGCCATCATTCCTGGGCGCATGAAGCTGAGAGGCTGCTGCCGTTCAGCTGCCGGGTAACTTCTCTAGCGGGTAGAGCAGGACAACCCCGTGCTCCATAGTCACTTAAACTCCAAGGTTAATTCGCAACAGAACATAATATCGTAAGAGAACCCTGCAGGTAAACTGAGCTGTCCGCATGATCTGCTCACCCATCGGCTGGGGGCTGCGCCCGCCGCCATCCCTATGGGAGAAAACGCCTAGGAAATGTTAGCATTTCCACTAACGGTATCTTTCATCACTTCGGGATTTTCGTGCCTTTTTCGGGATATTTTCGAATGATGGAATATAGCTAGATCCTGGGTGGAAAGACAGGCACGGTAACACAAACCATAGGCGCACTGCTTGCTGCGCACTGCGAAGCACATCCTGGTAGAACGGAGTGAGTCAATTAGACCTTTGACGGTGGAGTTCTGAAGAAAATATTTCCTGATACTCCCTCCGGTCAAGGTTTAGGGCTTAATGTTGCAGCATACGCCATTCACACACATCAACCCCGCTATACCGGAACTGTGTACCCACTGGCAAATATTCGGTGCATTTATGAAGTGCCGGTAGACTTAATTATGTAGCTTATTGATCGTAAGTGTTATGCGGTGTGCTGCTACAGTCGTTTCTCACCATAGATTTCCGTCGCAAGCGTGTGTGCCAAGCCAGTTGTGTCCAACCAGTACACCAAAATCCAAGCACTAGGATATGTGCCCTACGACTTTGTGGACCTAGCTTGAAACGATGTAGCAAACGGCAATCTAGTCGCGTGCAGCCACCGGTCATCTCCATGGCAAGAGTCCTCTTGTGTAGGAGCATTTTACAATATGGTTTGGCTATGGCTGCATGCGTATCTGCCCTGCACGTACTACTGGAGTAAAGGACCAATTGTCCGCTTGAGTTCGGGAATCACCCCTCTGCATACTTCACCGGAAGCATGAGTCGGGAGGCAGTGGAGCATGCACCCTCTAGAAGGGACGAACCCACTTCAAGGTCGCAAGCCCGCAGATTGTGTATGAGCGCCTGCAGTCTCAAATTCGTATGTCCCAACTATTGGTGCAACTATGCCCGCCTGGCCCACAAAACACAAAACCATCGCAGGTAATTTACTGGAGTCCGCTATTTCGCCTTAAATAATTCTTTTTCAATAGACGCGCCAACGAATTCAGTCCCTACTCGATTTTAGGTAAGGCGAATTCCCCGCATACACGAGCGAATCTCCACCTCCCAAACAACTGCATGCACATCCCCGTTTATGTTGGCTGAGAGGTCGGGGAAGGCAGAAACGTGCTGCGAACTGTCTCACAGCCGATACCGTCCACCCCGCATACGCCACGGTCTAGTGGGGTATATATCAACCGTTCACGCCAACGGTGGTATGTGCTTGATACCCACATAATGCACAAAGACTTACATACGTACTAGCACATGCATGCAGTTTGTCCTTATATATATATATATATATATATATA
>NW_013566763.1:2500-10000 GCF_000499605.1 Eimeria maxima | reverse complement strand
TAAAAGATAAAATAATAATAAAATAAATAATAAATAATTTAATTTAATTTAATTAATAATTTAAATGTTTATAATGCATGCAATAAACAAACAAATGCAGCGAATCGCCAAGATCGACGCGGCGAGCGACGGAGAGAGAATTAGGGTTTAGGGTTCAGGGTTTAGGGTTTAGGGTTTAGGGTTTAGGGTTTAGGGTTTGGTGTCCATTTTTTAAGGAAATTGAGTTAATTTTAATGCTTTTCTTTGCTATTTTTATTTAATACAAACAATTATACAATTACCATCACCATACAGCTATGGTGACTCTAAACCCTAGGGTTTAGGGTTTAGGGTTTAGGGTTTAGGGTTTGTGAGCAAGATGTATATGGCTCGATATGCCTATACAGCGCAATTTTCTTCTTTCTTCCTTTTTATTGCTAAGGAAGTTAGGGGATAAAAAAGTATTAATAAAAAAAAAAAAAAGAAAATAAATAATAAATAAAAGGAAGGAAAAGAACAGAGGGGAGGAGAGAAGAGGAAGAAAAATAAAAAAAAAAAAGAAAAAAAGCCCTATTAATATAATAAAATAAAAATATAAATTAATTAATTAATTAATTGGTTAATTAATTAATATAATTTATATTATACATAATATAAATATACACGTATATATACAATATACATAGTATATATAATATATATAGTAATATATATATGTATTATATTATATATAGTATATATTATATATACTGTCCCTAAACCCTAAACCCTAAACCCTAAACCCTAAAACTTAATATCCTTTGAAGGAGGCCAAACCCTAGACCCCAAACCCTAAACCCTAAACCCTAAAAATTCCCAAGAATTTAAAAGCCAAAGATACATTGTGTGTCTGCATTCATTCCTCCCTACAAGGAAAAAAGTTGCTTCTTATCCACTGCTGCAGCAGCAGCAGCAGCAGCAGCAGCAGCAGCAGCAGCAGCAGCAGGAGCTAAGGGTTGAACCAATTAGAGATAGAAATACTATTGGTAGCTGCCTCTACATAATGCCACCATCCTTGAGGAATAAAGAGACAGTCCCCTGCATGCAGCAGCACATCTATACAATGTGTCTCCTTAATAAATAAATTATATTGCTGCTGCTGCTGCTCATATACTGCAGCAGGAAGAGCAGCAGCAGATACAAGCGAGCTAGGTAAACTAGATGTATTACGTAACAAACCCTGCAGCAACAGCAGCAACACACACGCAGCACAGCAGCAGCAGCAGCAGCAGCAGCAATTAGACCAGGGAAATATAAGCTAGACAAACCGCAGCAGCATTCTGAGCTGCAGCAACAGCGGCAGCAGCAGCAGCAGCACAGCCACCACCAACAGTAGCAGCAGCACCACCACCACCATCTACACCAGCAGCAGCAGCAGCAGCAGCAGCAGCAGCAGCAGCAGCAGCAGCAGCAGCAGCAGCAGCAGCAGCAGCAGCAGTTCTACCTCTTTAAAAGGGTACATAGCTTGTGTCTGCTGAGGGGAGAAGAGTTGCATGCGTTTGCTGCCAATTATTTGCATAAATAAGTTGCTGCTGCTGTCTGTATGCAAAGGAGACACTGTCCCCTTAGGTCCTATCCATACTAAGCGTGTTATCTCTGTTGATGCACCTGCAGCAGCAGCAGCAGCAGCAACAGCAGCAGCAGAAGCAATAGCAGCAGCAGCAGTTGTAGTAGTGGTAAGGTAGACGGAGAGCAGCAGCAGCAGCAGCAGCAGCAGCAGCAGAAGAGACAACTGCAACAAATGCAGCAGCAGTAGATATAATACTTTACTAAACAACAACAACAGCAGCAACAGCAGCAGCAGCAGCAACAGCAGCAGCAGCAGCAAGACATACAAGCAAGAGCAAGATCAGGTATAGGTGCTTCCTTAGCAAGGAAGGGAAGTTGCTCAAGAAGTGCATGCTGTGCTAAGTACCCTATGGGGCCCTCCATGGGGGCCCCCCCCTTTGCTGCAGCAGCACATAAGGCAACAGCAGCAGCAGCAGCAGCAGCACATTAGGCAACAGCAGCAGCAGCAGGATTAGTAGTAGTAGGACTAATAGTAATAGCAGCAGCAAAAATATTTCTTGCAGGAATAAATGCAGCAGCAGCAAAGGCAATAGCTGTAACAGCAGCAGCAGCAACAACAACAGCAGCAGCAACAACAGCAGCAGCAGCAACAACTGCAGCAGCAACTGCAACAGCAGCAGCAGCAGCAGCATACAGGAAGGTTCAATGAATTCTGTGTAGAAATCATCAAAGAGCATCAGACGTTGAGTCCATCCCTCTTCTGCATAAGAACTACCTGCAGCAGCAGCAGCAGCAGCAGCAGCAGCAGCAGCAGCAGCAGCAGCAGCAGTCTCCTTTAGATAAAGAAGATAAAAGGAGACAACAAAAAGGAGACAAAAAAGGAGACAAAAAAAGGAGACAGAAAAAGGAGACAAAAAAAGGAGACAAAAAAGGAGACAAAAAAAAGGAGACAAAAAAAGGAGACAAAAAAAAGGAGACAAAAAAAAGGAGACAAAAAAAGGAGAAAAAAAAGGAGAAAAAAAGAGGAGAAAATAGTTTGCTTTTTTTTTGTTACCTATTTCTATAGGGACTAATCGATGACCAAATTGTTTTCTTAATCGTCGCCAATCTCTCCATAAATTTACACACGGGAATTCCGATATACCTCCTATACGTAAACCCTAAACCCTAAACCCTAAACCCTAAACCCTAAACCCTAAACCCTAAACCCTAGAAAATAAAAAATAAAAAATTAATAGTAGATAATAAAAAATAAATAATAAACAATAATCCCTCTATAAGTAAAAAAGCAAGAAACATTGGAGGCATATAGTATACATAAACCCTAAACCCTAAACCCTAAACCCTAAACCCTAAACCCTTACGAGTATTACCTCTAATAAGGAGTGGTTTATCCTTTTGTAGGTAATTCACAAGAAAATCCTCAAATCCAATGGCTGCATACACAACAAAACCCTAAACCCTAAACCCTAAACCCTAATGTGGGAGTCTCTGCACAACATTGCCTTCCTCTGCGAACGCTTTTAGGGTTTAGGGTTTAGGGTTTAGGGTTTAGTACATGTTCTTTCCTCTACGGGGGACCGTCGTCTATTGATAGGAACAAGAGGCTCTAAGGAGACACTTGGAGTGTTGTCCCTCTGCTGCTGCTGCTGCTGCTGCTGCTGCTGTTCCTCCTCCTCCTCCTCCTCTTCTTGCTCCTCCTCCCCCTCTTCCTCCTCTTCCTGCTGCAGCAGCAGCAGCAACCTCTCTCTAATAACGTCGAAAGCAGCAGCTGCTGCTGTCAGTCGTTTATAAACCCTAATTTTGGGTCCCCCCATGATTAGTCCTGCACGCAAACCCTAAACCCTAAACCCTAGACCCTAAACCCTAAACCCTAAACCCCAAACCCTAAACCCTAAACCCTAGAAGTAAGAAATGATTTCTTACCCAAGTCAATATAACGAAAGGCAAAAATAAATGCCTTCTCTGCTGTCTCTACAAAGTCTTCTTGTGCTGCTGCTGCATCTGCTGCTGCATCTGCTGCTGCTGCTGCTGCTGCTGCAGCAGGATTTTCTGCTGCTGCTGCTGCTGCTGCTCCACTAGCAGCATAACTTAGACCAAGAAGGAGACAAGCAACACCATGAGCCTCACGACACCAAAGAGGGACAGACTCCCAATGACCAGTATGTAACCTATACACAAACCCTAAACCCTAAACCCTAAACCCTAAACCCTAAACCCTAAATGGTGTAGTGTATTTTTCTAGGGAATTATTATATGATATTTAGGGTTTAGGGTTTAGGGTTTAGATAGTAAGGAGTAGCAACTATAGATGTGAATATGGCCTAACTAAACCCTCAACAGGGGCCCTTCTCCCTGCTACCCCCCTTCTAGGGTTTAGGGTTTAGGGTTTAGGGTTTAGGGTTTAGGGTTTACCGTCTCCAGGAGGCCTCATGTAGATCAATAGCAGCCTTATGTAGTGCCTCTAGTGTCTCCTTTTCTTCCTGTAGGGAAGAATAGCCAAGGGAGACAAACAAGGAGACAGGAGACACAGATATATCCTTTGTGCTATTAGGAAGGAGACTCTCTAAGCTGCTGCTGCTGCTGCTGCTGCTGCTGCTGCTGCTGCTGCTGCTGCTGCTGTTGCTGCTGCTGCTGTTGCTGTTGCTGCTGCTGCTGCTTGTCTGCTGCTCGGTACCCCATGAGATTCCTTCTTGTGTAAGTGTTGCTTCTGCTGCTGCTGGTTGCTGCAGCAGCAAACAGTGCCCCTCTTTTGCTGCTGCATGCAGCAACTTAAGGAGGCCCCCCTCCTTAATAACAGGTATGGGGCCCCCCAGCAACTTGCATGCAGCAGCAAAACAATTCCATAAGGAACAGCGCTCAGTACCGCTGCACTCGGGGCCCCCTAAGCAGCAGCAACAGCAGCAGCAGCAGCAGCAGCAGCAGCAGCAAACATACGCACAGCAGCAAAGTATGGGAGAAAAAGCAGTCGCGACTACAGCAGCAAAAGCAGCAGCAGCAACAACAACAAAAGCAGCAACAATAACAGCAACACCACCAGCAACAGCAAGAGCAGCAGCAGCAGCAGCAGCAGCAGCAGCAGCAGTACCTTCAATAATATCATCAGCAATAGCCTGTAGCTCCTGAGGGTTTACTTGGCACTCTTTGCATAAAACCCTAAAATTATCTATTATACCCATTGGTAGAGGGGGCCCCCCATGGGGCCCCCCCGGGGGGCCCCCTACTTCTTTATTAGGGGGCCCCCCATCAGGAAGGGGATCAGACTCCATGGGGCAACACAAAAGGGTTTGCTGCTGCTGCTGCTGTTGTTGCTGTTGGTGTTGTTGCTGCTGCTGCTGCTGCTGTTGCTGCTGCTGCTGACAGAGGCCCCTTTACACATTCAGGGGACCCCTGGAAGGCCGCAACGAACAACACAGATAGCAGCAAATGCAGCAGCAGCAGCAGCAGCAGCAGCAGCAGAAGCAAAGGTTGCTGCTGCAGCTGCAGCAGCAGCAGTAGCTGTGAAGGGAAGATCAGGCAAATAACTGGATCTTCTATGGTGAGCACCAAAAAAAAGATGCTTCTGCTGTAGCAGCAGCAGCAACAGCAGCAGGAGCAGCAGGAGCTGCTGCAGCTGCCGCAGGGGGCCCCTGGGTACCTAGAAGAGGCACGGAGGCAGTGGTAGGAGAGAAGGAGCCCACAGAAGCAGCAAGATAGGGTAGGGGCCTCGTTAATATTGCTCTAAGGGGGCCCCCTAAGGGTTCAAATATTGAAGGGGCCCCCTAGGGCACAGATCTAAAGGGGGCCCCTAGAGTACAGATCTAATGGGGGCCCCCTAGGGTACAGATACAGTCAATACCTTCTGCTGCTGCTGCTGCTCCCCTTTTAATTGTATATTTTAACAATATAACAAACAATTACCACACAGGGACCCCTACAGGGGCCCCAGTCAGAGGGGCCCCCAAGGGGGCCCCCTTTGGGGGCCCCTCTAGAGGGTCCTTCCGGGGGGCCCCACAGGGCCCCACAGAAATATATATTTTCCCTTTTATGCTAATAAATTAAATTATTTATTAAATATAAATAAATTAATACTTTCTTCTTTATAACTTTGCTGCTGCAGCAAACCCTAGGGGGCCCCCTTCGTGCTGCTGCCTGAGGAGGGGCCCCCTTGTAGGAAGGAAGGGTCAAGGAGGATCTGGTGCTGCAGCACAGCGAAACAGCAGCAGCAATTGCAGCAGCAACGGCTGCATCGACAGCAGCAACAACAACAGCAGCAACAGCAACAGCAGCAGCAGCAGCAGCACTACTAAGGGCCCCATGGGGCCCCTCTATAGGTATAGAGAATGCCGGTTAGTTGAGGGGGCCCTTCTCTTTCTTCTTGGGGGCCTCTGTGGTTTTGCTGCAGCATCTCCTGCAGCAGCAGCAGCAGCAGCTGCTGCTGCTGCTGCTCTTGCCAGGAAGCTGCTGCAGCAAACTAGGGCTCTGAACTTACTTGGCAGCGGCAGGAACACCACCGACAGCAGCAGCAGCAGCAGCAGCAACAGCAGCAGCAGCAGCAGCAATGATTTTAAGCCCCTCTTTGTAGATGCAGCAGCGTTGCTGCAGCAAACCCCCGCTCTCTTCCGCCTCTCTGCAGCTGCAGCAGCAGCAGCACCAGGAGGAGGAGGAGCAGCAGCAGCAGCAGGAGCAGCAGGAGCAGCAGGAGAAGCAGCAGGAGCAGGAAGTCTTTTTTATAAATGTTTGCTGTCTGCTAGACAGATAAGGAGACACGGGAGACAAATGCTGCTGCCCTCTTGGGGTGTATCTGCAGCAGCAGCAGCAGCAGCAACAAGGGTACTCCTTGTAGGAGGGGGGGGCCTCGGGGGCCCCATTGCCCTTTATCTTGTAGGAGCAGGAATAGGTTAGTTATTGCTGCTGCTGCTACTCTTGCTGTTGCTACTGGTACTGCTGCTGCTGCTCGTGCTGCAGTTGTGCTATCTGCATCTGCTGCTGCTGCTGTTGCTGCTGCTGCTGCTGTTGCTGCAGGGCACCTGACGATAGTTGATGGAGACACTGTTGATGATACAAACCTTCATAGGTGAGCCCATCATCGCATTGCTGCTTCTGCTGCTGTTGCTGCTGCTGCTGCAGTACTTGCTGCTGTTGCTGCTGCTACACCTGTTGCACCATTCCTGCTGCTGCTGTTGCTGTTGCTGTTGCTGCTGCTGCAGGCAGGTATTCTTTAGGGAGACAGATGTGGGGCGCAGCAAGAGTAAGGCCCTTGCTCGTGCCTGTAAGGAGCTAGACTCACAGGTGAGCAGCAGCAGCACCAGCAGCAACAGCAGCAGCAGCAGCAGCAGCAGACGGAGCAGCAGCAGCAGCAGCAGCAGCAGCAGATGATGTCCTAAGACTGCCGTGGCATATCATACCATAGCTTCTGCTGCTGCTGCAAAATCTCTGCTGCAGCCTCTTTTGCTTCTGCTGCATCTCCTGCTGCTGCTGCTGTTGCTGCTGCTGTTGCTGCTGCTGCTGCTGCTGCTGCTGCAGGCATCAGTAGAGGGAATAGATGCATATATAGATGATGAATTAGCTAATCATCTTATACCTAATCATCATATTGTTGTTGATGCTACAGATAATAAAGAAACTAGGTACCTGCTGCTGCTGCTGCTGCTGCTGCTGCTGTTGCTGTTGCTGCTGTTGCTGCTGCTGCTGTTGTTGTTGCTGCTGCTGCAGTTGATGCTGCTGCCGCTGCTCTTTTTGTTGTTTTTTTTGCTTGTTGCTTCTTACGATGGGTATTTGAGGGATTAGGTGCCGGCACGCCATATACACTGCTGCTGCTGCTGCTGCTGCTGCTGCTGCTGCTGCTATTGCTGCTGCTGCTGCTGCTGCTGCTGCAGGTATTTATTAAATGACGCTTGTGTCTTATATAATAGACCATTGGTCTGCGGCAGTGCCCTCAAGCAAGAAGGGCAACTCTTTGTATATAATAGTAAGGGGGGCCCCTGTTATAGG
>NW_013566762.1:0-16985 GCF_000499605.1 Eimeria maxima | reverse complement strand
GCAGCAACGCCTGCGCCCTCGCTTCCTGCCGTGACGGTTCCTCCCTGCACCTCCACCTCATTGGCTAGAGAGGTCCACAACCCTGCACCAGAAGAGCCATAGGCAACTGAAGCAAACTGCAACAGCAGCTGCACCAGCAGCAGCGGCAAATAGATCCTCGACATTCTCTTCTTCCCGTTGCCTCGTTCAAAGTGATTAGGGACGGAATAATATGTTTGATGGATTTGCATTAAAATATGTCGAGAAGGGGCATCTTAAGTGGCAACTAGTGGCACCAAACGACAACTAAAGTTCTCAACAACTGTTTACAGTGTTTGCGCATGCAGCCAAGAAGGGTTTTTAGGGCGTATAAGGAAGGTAGGCGTTTGGCTATCGCTAGTCGGCATAGTTTATGGTAGAGATTACGACGGTATCTAATCGTCTTCAAACCCCCTACTGTCATTCTTGATTAATGAAATCATCCTTGGCAAATGCTTTCGCAGTAGTTCGTCTATAACAAATGTAAGAATTTAACCTCTGACAGTTAAATATGAATGCCCCCAACTGTCCCTATTAATCATTGTCTTGGTCCTAGAAACCAACAAAATAGAACCGAGGTCCTATTCTATTATTTCATGCTGCAGTATTCAGGGCGACAAGCGTGCTTGAAACACTTTATTTTTCTCAAAGTAAAAGTTCCAGAACACTTGCAGACGCAATTAAGCGGCACAAGCTACCGGAAGAATGCCGAGGGCAAACCACGCGCACACCCATACGGGCAGCGCAGGCAGACCACGACGGAAATCCAACTACGAGCTTTTTAACTGCAACAACTCTAATATACACTATTGGAGCTGGAATTACCGCGGCTGCTGGCACCAGACTTGCCCTCCAATTGTTACTCTGGAAGGCGTTTACATTGCCACCATTCCAATTACAAAGCATAAAATGCCCTCTCGTTCGTGAACGAAAGGATAACGAGAAGCGACTGCCTATAGCCAACAACAATTGTTGAAATATTACCGGAATTTCACGCGACGCTGATACAGAGGTCAGTATCATTGTTATTCATTGTTATTTCTCGTCACTACCTCGAAACTGCTTTCATTGGGTAATTGCGGGGGGGAGGGCGGGGGTTTCACGCATGAACCTATAGTTTTCTCTCAGTAGATAGTCAATGAGAGAAGACCTCCGAATCCTTTGATTGAAGCTGCTGCAGCCGGTGCCAGTGGCGCACTTGTTGCTGGCGGTGCATTTGCTGCTATTCATTTTTGTGTATTCTGCTTCCTTTGCATACAGAGTGCCTTGATAACTGCTGCTGCTGCAGATAAGGAACCTCAAGAAACGCTGCAGCTCTGTCAAAATGAGCTGTTGCAGCTAACAAAGGCTGTGCGTACAAGGACGCATACCTAGAGCAGCAGAAACATCCGTAGACGTGGGGAGGCTGTTGATGATACGATTTCAGCCACTATGTGCAGCAGCACCTACTAAACTTGAGACGGCCTCTACAATTCCCACGCAATACTGCCAGTGGTTCGTTACTGCAACTAGATTTTTAGGGTTTTACTCGTCGGGAGCAGGGGTTGCCCCAGAGCCGGCGAAGACAAAGACGACCATTCGGATGTGGCCTCGGAAGTCCTGAAGATTCTCGAGTCCCACAACCTGCAACTGTCACATCATCCCTGGTTTTGCCCGCATTGCCGCCCCCTAGCGGACCTACTGAAAACGAAAAATACCTTGTCATAATGCAACCACCAGGAGCTTCATCCGATATCTAACGCCTTTTCCAGCACTTGCGACCCTTACTTCGAAAAGCTCTTCTTTCATAGCAAACGTTACATGTGACACAAGAGTTGAGGCAGTGGTCTCCCAGAATTCCAACAAGTTGGAAAAGCACAAAGTAATCCCCTACTACTCACCGCATTTCACGAAGAGTGTAAAAGCACCCAGTATGTGCACAAGGCCTCCATACGGTCCGAAGGTTAGAGAGAAAATGTCGAGATTATGTATATGACAGGCACCTCATGGTTCAGCTCCAGCCGTTCAGCTCCAGCCGCCAATCCATTTACCTCTGAAGAGCTTTCAAGACCATGGCAATGGAAGGTTTCTTCGGTGGCATTTCCGGCTCAAGCAGCACGTCTTCACATTGACGTATACCAACGTTGTCACTGACGAACGCTGACGAATACTGACCATTCGGCCATTGTGTCCCGCAACTGTTCTTGTGTGCGATGATGTACACTTCCTTTCAAAACGTCATTCTTCCTGTTCCTTAGATGCTCGTTCAGTTGCAGGTACGGCTCAGCTCAACAATGGGCACCGAGTGAAGCACTCAAGCACAGACGGGAATCTACTGGGGTATCAGACGGCGCGTGGATTGTACCAATTATACGCTCCACCGTCACTACCCACAGGGACTGTACGCAGTGTGACTGTCGGGTTCTACATGGAGAGACCACTACAAAAGTGGAACGAGTGGCTACCTCCTTGCTGGCCTAGGATGTGCTTCTCAAGGCAGGACTACATATTACCTTGCCCTGCATGTCAGCAACAAGATCTATGGAACACTCTCAAACTCAAACACTTGCGTAGCCTTCCGATTGTCTAACGGATGTGGGTAGATATACCAATGGACTCTCCAGTGGGTATACCATCTGTTGGAAGCTACGACAGCATTTTGGTCGTAGTTAATAGGCTCAGCGAATATGCCGACTTCCTTCCACGTCCGCATCCGTTTGAACCTCGAGTGGTGGCACATTTTCTCATTAATCATGTCTTGAAGCTTTAATCGTCTTCCGAAAAATATCATCGCCGACAGGGATTCGAAGTTCACTAGCCCCTCCGATTGCCTGCATCCGAGGCAGTTTGCACTGGTCATGCTACGGTCGATGTTATACTGCTTTATGGATTCGTCCAGGAGATGGGCTCACCAACGTACGGTGACTCAGAATTTAGGACTCTGATAGATTCCGAAATTCTCAAAGTGGCTTGATCTCCTTCCTTGCGCGGAATGGGATAACGCAAGTGGTCTGGGTTGAAAGCGACTCCTGACCGACATTCGTCGTAGTTCCCAACCTGGCATTCCCGTGATCTCTTCATGCACTCCATCCTATAGACAACGTCGAAGGGGAACACAATGGCGACACGGAGCGAAGACTGCTCTACCGCGAGCTCGTTTCTTCGGCAGCCAGCAACATACACCCCTGAACATTTGGAACAATTGGATATAATTTGGTAGTGGAACGTTTGAAATATACCTTGCCGTATCGCCGTTGTGTTCCTATTCGAAGTCGTCTTTAGGAGTGCCGCCGTCATCTTTGAACAGGCCTTAGCAATATTCGCTCCACTTAGCCCCTACAAAAAGTCCTTACCATGACCCAATACACCATGCGGCAGCGGCAACTCTAGAAGCTCCATCAGGAGTCAGCGTTGCGGCAGCAGCAGGAGGCAGCAGGAGGTGAAGGTGCTTAGTTCTATGCCAACGATACCAGCTCATGAAGCCGGCGGCCAGAAAATCATCTCAAGACTTGCCAACTATCCCCTGCACCTCCACCCAGCGTCTGTACACTTGAACATGAGGCGACGCAGCTAGCTAGCTGCCTAACTAGTCAACGGGACTCCAGGTCTAACCAGGAAAAGATCCGTTGTTATTACGGATGTTGTCGTGCAGACGAAGGTTAAGATGGACAGACCGGATACTGGGTTATCATGTGTTGTGTACACGTCTGTTCTTTATCTTGCTTGCCCCTTAACGTTTGAAAAATTTTGCGAATTATCGAGGATATGGTGCATTTGTCAGTGCTTCCGTTCCTCCCTGTCTTTCTGTTTCTATATATACTTTTGCCTCCCATCGGCGCGCTGATGCGTACAAGCAACGGTGAACTGTTGTATTTGATTGTGGGGTACTGCTTTTTCTATCTTATGCATCTTCTCTTTGGGACGACAAGCGACGTGGGAGGGTTTACTTACGGAGACAACGGTGACAACACTGTCGCATCGCATGCTGCATTCGTGTTTCTTCCCGAACAAGTTGTTGCTTCTGTTGCGGTCGAAGCAGCTGCTGCAGTGGGCAGGAGCTTCCTGTCTGCAACTCACTGTTGAGATGCAAATAACCCCAGAGCCCATGCTTCCTCATTTTATTTATGTGGCGCGCATTCCCTCAGAATGTGGGCGGTCATCTCCTGCAACCCGCACAGCACCAGCAGGTGCAGCACCTTAGCAGCAGCAACTGCGTTTAGCTGTGCTGCAGCTCTTCTTGTTGTTCCCTATCCACAGCAGCGGTAGAAGCAGAAGCAGCCATCCAGGTACTCTGGCAGCTAAAGCAGTAAAATACGCAAAAAGGGGAGACAGAAACGGGAACAATAAGTGCAGTACCAGCAGCTGCAGCAACCCCAATTACGGTCCCCGCAGGTTCACCTTCCTTGACTTCAAGACTCTCGAGGTGCTGTAGGCTAATCCTCAAGCACTTAAACCTGTATTGCTGGCGTTTCTTCTCTACCATGGGGCTGTAGAATTCAAGTCGTTTATGGAAGCAACTTTGTTTCAGCATCAACAAAGTCCTTCCTCTCGCCAGTTTCCTCCTTTTGTGCTCTGCTCCTTAAACGTTATATGATAATTTTCGTATGCTGTTCGTGCCTCAAATGTTCCAACACAGACATAGGTCCCTTGATAATGCAGCATTAACCCCAAGCCCAAAATCGCAAACATAGATCCCTGACTGGTCTTCGATTTCCAAGACTGCCTGTAGGCCCCAGCTGCCATGGCCCAGGACGCAGCCGGTATACCATGCAGCCCAGCAGCAGCTGCTGCAGAAGCTGCCGCAGTTGGTGCTTCGGCAAACTCTGCTTTAGCTTGCTGCCACTGTATCGCTCCCTTCAAACGGTGTGCCTGTCCCCCCTCCTCTTGTTGCTCCTTCAGCGGCTGCTGTTCACCGCAATATTTGCAAAAACCTCCCTCATGCGCTGTTCCCCGTTGGGTTCCAGAATTCCCCCCGTTTTTAACGCTGCTTCCTCGGTGTATATGCTTCCGTTTGTTTCTTTCAGTGACCCTGTCCCGACTGTAATCTCACCTCATTTGATCTGTACCAGCATTCATCCATATCTGTACCAGGAGCAGCACGAGGAGCTTGCGCTATCTCTGCCGCTTAGGTTTCCAACGTTCCCACCTCTAACAGGCACTGGAGCGTCTCTGTCACTAACCCCAAGGAGGACGATCAGGGACCTTTCGCGGTCTTCCTAAAGTACGTCGATGCCAAAAGGCACCCTGGTCCTTGGTGCGGCCCCAGTAGGCTTCCCAGTAAGAACGGGTTGTTGGTGCACCGCTCACAGTACGGAGGTCGCCATCCATCCCAACGTGCGGTCTGGATACGGTTGGCTCATTGTCAGTTAGACTCCTGGTGAAACTACGCACCACCACCCAGCAAAGTACGCTAGAACAAACAACAACGCCGGCGAACTACCCACACATCGACCTATCACCCTTCTAGTGTCCTCGTGGAAGGGGGTTAAGCGACAGTCTGCACCAGTGGGACCAATGTGCTTACTGTAGAATGAACGAATTCCACAAAAAAGAATCCATATTACTCCAATCACTAGTATGTTTACACCGAAAAATGATGAGAATAAAGAGAATGGCTCATGCCCCAAAATGTTCCCACCGGTTGACCCAACCCGCCCCGTCCCGAAAGGCGTGCAGCGCCGCCTCCGGTTCATTTTACTGCTATCCTTTTAGGCAACATTCCCATTACATGTGCCAGTGTGGATGGTATAGATAAGAGCTTATTCTAAATTATGCTAGCAGATGGACGTCCCCAAACCCAAACCCAAAACAATCGTCGTTTTCCCCGTCTGGCCTGTGCGGTGTTTACAGGCAGTTTTCTCTATTGCCTTTTCGTCTTCCAGGCTCCTCAGGCGGTATCTCTGGATATTCTAAACCGTAAACCCAAACCGCCGACGTAATCCATCCACAAATAATCGGCCAAAATAAGTGAAGGACGACCACCACATCCCACTTGTCGACTTTATACCTGCCTCAGTGCGACACAGTTTAGAAGTCTAAACCCCAAATCCAAAAGCAGACCCTAAACTCTTTCTCTAAACCTTAGAAGCTGAACCCCCCGCAGGGGCCACAAGGAATAAATATGCAGCAAACCTTCGAATTGGTCCGCACGCCGCCTAGGGTAAGCGGCAAGCTGCTGGATGCAAATTGGGGATGCTGCTGTGAGGCATAACGCCTCAAATCAAACGCAAATTCAGGCTTTGGGTGTTCCAAGGAATCGTCTGCGCTTAAATCTCTCCTTTATCTTCTCAAGAGAAGCACCTGCATCAGGCAGGCCGTACAGTTCACTTGCTGCTGTTGCGCCTGCTGTCCTTGTTGCTGTCGTTGCGACAGCGCCCAGCCCCAAAGCGCTAGTTTAGCGTTAAACTGTTCACTATCTACTGCAACAAGGGATGGCGCCGCGGGCCTCCCAAACCTCAAATCTTACCCCCCCACAAACTCCTCTCCGCAAATCCTAAACCCCAGAAAAACCCCCTAAACCCCAGAGACTACAACCTATAGCCAAGACACTACCCTCTAAGCTATAAGCCCCCAACGATAAACTCCCTAAAGCTTGAGCGACATGTACCTTGGTTATCTTCTTGCTGGGAGTCGTCCGCTTCAAGGAAGCACCTTGTCAGTCCCTTCTGAGAATCCACCACGACCCGACGGCTTCTTGCGGTCTCCTGACGAGATAGATACGACTGCAGAAAGGATGCGAGAAGCAGATAAAAAGGGAGGGGTGTAGTCTACGTGCATCTGCTTGCCGGTTCCTAAAGAAGGTGGGGAAGGCACCGTGAACTAGAGCGAAAGCGGCAGAATGGCAATATAGCCGAGGCAAACGGAACAAATACGCGAAGGGGGGAATATAAGAGAGAAGAAGGAGAGGAAAACAAAATACATTGTACAAAGGAACGCAAGAGACATTGAAGACAGGGGAGCGAAGGAGACATTGTGCGATGCGGGAAAAGAGGGAGGCAACTGCCTACCTGTTGCTCAGCTGTCTCTGCCAGCTGGAGAAGTTCGGTTGCTGTGATGGTCGTTTTGCTCTTGATTGGTTCTCTGTTTGTTTGTCTCCCCTTTGAAAACAGCGTCCCAGATCCTGAGAAACATCGAAAACAGGCACATATCTGGAATCTTTCCGTGTTGTGTAGTCTCAGCAGTGCTGCAGTTCATTAATGAATTAATTAATTAATTCATTCATTCATTTAATTCATTCAATTCTCATTCATTCATCCAATTCATTCAATTCTCATTCATTCATTCATTTGATCCATTTGATCCATTTGATCCATTTGATCCATCCATCCATCCATCCATACACATACACATACACTTACACACATACACATATACACATATACACACATACACACATACACATACACATATACGCATATACACATATACACATATACACATATACACATATACACATATACACACATACATACACACATACACACATACATACACACATACACACATACACACACACATACACACATACACACACACACACACATACACACACACACATACACACACGGAGAGAGAGAAGGGAGCACAACAGCAACAGCAATAGCAGCACCAACTTACCGAGGCCTGCGGGCATGGCGACTTGCAGTCGCTTGTATGATGTCAGTACACTACACATGGCTCCCCGCATCTGCGGAGACACGCCTCAACTCACACATATGAGCTAGGTAGCCAGTTAGCAAGCCTCATGCAACCACGTAGCTTCAGCTGGAAAGCACATTGCGGATGACTATCGACGGGCCTGCGGTCAGCTTGCAAACCACCTCCGCAAATAGCTACAAGTGAAGTAGAATACTTGGTAGACGCTAAACCCTGGACCCCAAAACGTCAACCTCAAGCTATCAAACCCAATGGAAAACTGAATCACACACCCCTTTTGACTCGAAGATGTAAGAGACATCGTTCTTGATCTGCGAAGCAAAAACGAACCCATGACAACCAAGTATATAAATCGGCCACTTACAGCCTAAACCGTAAACGGTATATCCCAAACCGTAGACCCCAGCCCCCCAATCCTAATGCAAGCCTTTGTCCGTAATCCCAATCTGAAGCTCTATACACATTATACGCATGTTAAACCCTAAATAACAACCCTTAAACCCCTAACCCTGACGTTGCATTCAAAGCCTTTGTCGTCCACGAAGAGGCAGTAGGAGTCGTCGCTAAACTGCACCAGCTGGCAGTTGCTCCCATACTGCAGCACCGCACACAGTAGACCATCAACCTCAAACCCTAATCCTTATTCCCTAACGTCTAAGAGATTCTAGAGCCCTTTTCAACCCTAATCGCAGCCCTAAACCCTCACTGCTGGCTTTCCTGCAGCTGCTGCATCTTTGTCGTAGGCGAACCTGTATGGACGCAGTGGCAGCGCACACCTTAAATCCTTAATCCCTAACCCTAAACACTACCACAAGAACTCATGGTCAACCCCCCAACCCTAAACCCAGACTCTATGACCAAACACAAAGCTTCCCTCCAGTCGCGCCAGGTGCACGTCTCACTTGATAGCAAAGCCTTGCTGCTGCAGCTTCTGATCAGCTGCAGTGATGAGGGAGAGCACAGGCGGGACTCTCCACGTCAATATAGAGCTGCCATTAGCAAACTTCGGAGCCTTTGTACTTTCGAGCTCCAGGTGCTGCAGTGGCAGGTCTTCAGTTGCCTTTTTTGCTCGATCCTCCAACACAAACTTCCCCATCTGCTCACCACCATCTGCAACAGCGTCGTCTGCCAACCCCATCTCTGAGTCCCCTGCTGCTGCTGCTGCTGTTGCTCCTGCGGCAGCTGTTGCTGAGGTTCCTGTTGCCTCTGCTGCTGCTATCTCTGCAGCAGAGGCAACTGGAGACAAGTCATCTCCGAACAAATCCTCATCACTCGCCAAAGAGGCGTCGGCACTCGCGTCGTCGCCCGAACCAAATAGATCTGGCCCTCCTGGCACAGATGCTTTTACCCCTACTGTCGCTCCTTCTTCGGGTGCTGCTGCTGCTGCTGCGGCTGTTGATGTGTCCCCCGGTTCTGCTGGCCTCCCGGTTGCTTCTGAGAATTGCTTGGCTGACGGAAGATCTCCCAAAACGTCAGCTAGTGCTGCTGCTGCGGCTACTGAAGTCGTTTCTGTCTCTATCGCTGATGCCCTTGTTGCTGCCATTGCTGCCCCTCTTGTAGCCGGCACTTGATCTGCTGCTGCCGCATCGCCAAGAGCAGAAGCTCCTGCTCCAGCAACAGCGGTGGAGTATCGGTCAACTTCTGCATCCAAAGGCTTCATTTTGCCGTTGTACTTCGCTCATGCAGATAGACAAATCGAATTACGCCCTTGTCACCAGACCCTAAACACCCGGCCAAAAGCGCACAGGATAAGGCATACACCCCAAGCCACAACCCAAGATTCGGGGGAATCGGTGGGAATAAAAGAAGGCGTAAAACACGGCAAAACAGCAGCTGTAAGGGCCTTCCATGAAACACTGGGGTTCAGAGGTCTTTGGCTTGCGTGTAGTGTTTTCAAAGCGTTTGGGGCTTAGTATGCAGGGCCCCTGTAGTGCACAGGCACTACAATGTGGCTCTGGTGTGACCATAAAGAGAATGATTATGACGTTAGCACCTAAGAAAGGTAGTTAATACTGCTAAATGTTCTAAGAATCGAGAACCGTAAGTGGATCCGTAGGTTAGTAGGACTACCCCCGCCAGCGGCCACTATCGTCAGTGCAGCGCACTACCTAGTCACTACTTGGGTACCAGGTAGGCACCTTTAGAGATCAAATAAGATAGGACATAGAATTATTACTATATAGGAGTATTATGTATATAAATACGACTCTGGGAGACGGCAGTTATATGTCAGGCTCCTGACCGTCTCGTCTCTGTTGATACCACGTCATCCTATAGGTTGAGCACTGCCCGGTCAAGACCGGGGTCGATTCAGAACACAGTTCTATTATTCCTGGGAGCTTCCCTTGTATACAATAGACACTCGAATATGTTTTGTAATTTTAAGTATTGACCTCGGAGAAATGGGGTAGTTATAGGATGTATTTAGGAAGCCAGGTGCTATGAGACGGTAAGTAGGCACAGCTTAGGACGGTTGCGCACTACAGCTCCACCCGAGGAATTCCAGCTTGGAGGGTGCTTAGAAGAATTTATTTTAGGGTTTATGACATACGGCCTAGTGTTTAGTACCCAGCGGGAGCCTTTTTACTCAGTTCCTGATAAATGGCTCAGATATAGCTTACTTGCCCGCTGATCATCACGCTTTAGTGTTGATGGTTTAGCACCAGAGGCTGTGAATAAGTTTGTCTTTTGCTTCATTTCAAAATAAGGGATTGGAACTGCAATGAGCGGAGATGCTCACTGGAAACTAAAGCAGTTCGTTGCCGTTATTGAACTTCTTATGCTTTGCAGTGCGTAAGAGTCTGAATAAAAACTGTATGCCGGCACGCAGCCCTTACTTGGGCCTAGCAGGCAACATACGTGCAAGTTTGCCGCCTGCATGCAAGCAAACACCCTCAATAATTGTCTACTTTGTACGGTCACACAGGACGGCCTTTCGTGAATGCGTGCATAGTGCTGCATACTTTGTCCGTAGTTGGCTTATGAGCACTTAAGTGTAGCAACTTTCAACCAAGTAGGAAGCATCCAAGCAAAAAGAGGTCTTCCTTACACTTTTATTGCGTACAACGGATGATGACTGGTTGTGCTTGCATGAGTGGAGTGTCTTGCTGCATCTGCTGCGTCAAGATTCATTCGCAACTCTCGACAGGGCGTTTCCTGCCCTGCTGGTCTAGGCGCCTGAGCCAATGCTGTCAGGACACCTGGAGACTCTGAAGGGAGGTCAGCGACTTTTACAGAACTCTTATTTGCAACTGCCATTATGTGAGCTGGATGTCCTACGTTACAGTTGATGGCACCTCATGGTACACTGGGGCAGGTGCACCCTTACTCCACAGCGTGCAGGCCTCCTGCACAGCTGAGAGTGTTCCCTGAGAGTTTTCAAGAGGTATTCATATTCTCCAACCCTAGCAAAATCGTGGAATCTTAGCCCTTCACTTCTCCTGCACAACCGAAACTGATGAAAACCTGCCACGTTGTGGGGGTGAAACCAACCTTTCGGATCCTCATCGAGTGGTGTCTAACGCAATTTTTGCATTTCTTACGATGGGACCTGCTCTTATAGCACAACCATAAGAATGCGTCAGCCCTTGCCGACCATACAGATGTGACGGCCGCCCTGATTCGGGGGAAAGGGAGGAGTTACCTGCCTCTCTAGAGCGTTTTTTCGTTTCCACAGATACTGGTATCTCCAATATTAAAAGAGGAGGCACGACAATGGTGTTAGTGTCTAAGTAAGGGCATTATACTCTATTCCCTGAATACACCCACACTATGGAGGCCTCCCAGCATGCACTGCGATGTAGGTTCATTCCTATGCTGGCAAGGAGACTATGTTTGACAGATTTAAGGAGGCGTATGCAAAGCGGCAATCGATAGAGTGCTATGTCGAGAAGAATAAGCCACCGGAGGACAGATTTCCAACGATATAATCCGAACTCGGGAAAGGCAATTGGTAACCCGATGTGCAGCGGGGAGGGAACAAAGAGGTGGAAACGTTGACCCTGCAGGGATGATGAAGTAAGCAGAAGAAAAACGGAGCTTCTGTCTCCCAGGCAGAGAAGGAAGGGAGCAGGCTTGGAAACAACCGTAGGCAGCGATAGCTTCTCCTCTCGTACGTTTTGGAACGTCACGAACGTCACCAACTACTGGACAGTGAAGGGAATGACAAGCTGCACTGTTTACGCTCTCCTTCGCATTTGTTGCCAACAAGTCAAGGACTGCCTGCACGTGCTCGCGAGGAATGGCTTCGAGCAGGCAACCATGGCTTCACTCCAGCGACCCTCCGGTAGCCACTCAGCTTGCCGTCCTCCTAGTCGTTTAACGTAATATTCTCGCGTTCTATGGCCCCTAATGTTTATGGTCTCCTCCATTCGTAGCTTCGATCTGTTTCGGTAATTACCTAAACCATTTTGGAGAACCAGTATTGATCAGAGGATGGCATATTCATGTTGATGGTACGTTGTCGACGTAGGCCAACGCAGTGGCCCAAGATATAACGGCGGAATGCTTTACCCAGCTGCTGCTCTACCTCTTCGTTTCAGAGGTCGTGAAAGTCCATTAAAACTAAACAGCTTGAGTTGAAATAGACTACTATGATTTTGTTTATTATTTGTAAGATTTCTGCTGTCCCTGTTCATAAATATGTACATAGTTATGTTTACTTTTCTTTAGATAGTATTAATTGAAGGTATTCCTGTGTGCTAAAATATATCTATCAGTGGAAGTATGCCTACGTGGATTCGTTTGAAGTTGATATATTCCCTGGCGTTCTTCGGATGCTGTGTAATTCCGTTGTTTAGTCTGTCTATAATGAATTCTTTGCTCCTCCATTTGCTCGTATTAGTTTAAATATCTGCTCTACGGCAGCAGAAGTGGAAATATTGGTTTATATTTGTGAAACTGCAATCTTTTAGGTGTACTCGGATTTTTTTTCCGAGTGTTATTTTCGGTATATTACATATAGGCAGAATGAGAATTATAGTTTTGTTTTAATTTAACTTCATGTACTACTCGTGTTGTTCAATACGTCTTATTTGTATTAATATAACAGGTTTATCTGTCTAGCATTTCTTATGCAGGCGGAAGATGTCAAATAATCTATATACAAACTGCCAAGTTAATTAATTAATTGCAAGTTATTGAATTAGTCGCAGTTGAATGAATACTCTTAAGAAAAGAACAAAATCACCATTAAAATAAAGAGACTAAAAGGAGTTTAAATAATCTGTAGTATTTAATGCGCGGCCCAGTAACACAACCAGGCACATTCTTGTCTTCACTCCCGCAGCATTCCCTGCAAGGAAGAAAAGAACAAACTAAATTTATTTTTAATGAATCGTCCAAAGATGCAGATGTGTATGTAAAACAGGGATGCTCGAGAATCACAAGTGAAAGAATTCACGGTTGTACTTTAAGCCCATTCCACAAAAGGGAGGAAACCAGGATACCTTGAAGAATTCGGTTGGGTCTACAGCCGCATATACTGAGCCAGCGTGTTGTTGGTGCTCTCAGATTGAGGGTGGGACTCCGGATGTTTTGCCCCGGCCAAGCTGTGGTTGATGTTAAACTGTTTTGTAAATCTACCTCAGAACGGGATAATGAACTTCGCTGACAGCGGCGCATTTGTTTTTGGAAAACGAGGCTTCGACATGATTAATAAATTCTCACAGCACTCGGAACCAAGCATGAAGACAGGATTCAATGGGCGTGTTTGCTAGTTAATTTAGACCTAAACGCTACTGTAGCTTCTGACCGACGGTTATATCCATTGACCTCCCCCCTCACATATATTCGGGAACCGGAAGGCTCTGCAAGAGCCTAAGCTTGCGAGTACTCCGGGACTCTTTTTTTGCTGGCATTGCGAGGAAGTCAGAACGTATTCCTCCGCTGGGCGGCGCACCCTAGGCCAGCAAGGACCTAGCCAATCGTTCCACTTCTGTAGTGGCCTTTCCATGTAGAACTCGACAGCGCATATTGCGTACATATTCTGTGAGCAGTGAAGGTGGAGCGTATGACGCGCCATCTGGCACCACAATAGATCCCAGCCGATGCTCGAGTGCCTCACCCATTACAAGTCAGAATAAAAAACCGAGCAATAAGAAGAAGTAATACTAAATTGAACAAAGCCCAACCACCTGCTAGTGCGTTTGGATACAATCCAGTGTTGGGGAGGGAAAAGGGGTGGTAATGACGCATGTGGGACTATTTCAATGTGTGGGAATCACCGCCACCTTGAAAGTATCCAGCAGCTTGGCCCTGTTCTGAGGGTCACTTGGTGCATTGCTGCTAGAGAATGGTGAGACAGTGGGCAACCGAGCAGTGCCAACTACCTTTCCACGCGCTTAGTGCTTCCTTACAGAAGTGGATGCACAAGGACAAAGCAGCGCGATGCTACTACTTGCCGCGGAGGAGCTGCTCGAGATGACGGAGCAATCCATACACTCTATATACTTGGTCACATTAGTTTACCGATGAGAACGGTTCCGCCCGACCCAGCTCAGTAAAAGGGTGACAAAAAGCAAGGGTGGGCACAGCTGGGGTACAGCTGAAGCAGTACTTCTCAAATAAATTAAGTAACGAAGCGCTACTCGGGCCGGCCACCCAATGGTATTGATAATATTAGGTGAGCAAAGTAGCTTGTGCTACAGAAGCCACGCAACTGCACCCTTGTGCGGCGCACAGCATCCACCAAACGGTGAACAACGGAAAATAGTTGCTAAGGAATGCCTTGTATCTTTAATCGATACTGAACCAAGAGCCCCCTAGATTGTGCGATCCAATTCAAGTGCTGCGACGAAGTCCCCCACACGTCCCCTGCTACTCAAAAGTTGGTTCAATATCAGTTAAAGATACAAGGCATTCCTTAGCAACTATTTTTCTGTGCATGCTGAGGTATTCACAGAAAAACAGCTAGATAAGCAACAACACAGCCCTGCCCCATTCAAAATGTGTTCGGTGTAGCTGGCGAGGTCAGCTACCTTGCCAGCTAAATGAGCCGCTTAGCTTCCAAGCATGCAGCAGCTCGCTCGATGGCGGGGAGGTGGCTTGCTGGTGGGCCTTCTCCTGGCCATCTAGCTAGTTGCAACGCTCAGTTGTTGTTTTCTGGGGGAGTACCAGCAGCTGTATGGATGTGTTGCTCCTGCCGTTCTTGTAGTTGCTGGTTCGGCTGCTCTGCATCTCCCTCGTGCTCCTGCTGCCGCTGCTTCTCCTGCTGCCTAAGCAAGGTGCGTAGTTTGCCTATGACATAAGGCGACGTTGCAGCTCTTCCTAGAACCCATCCAACATTCAAAAGGGCCCCCCAAATAAAGAGGCCGATGACGAAGGTCGTACAGAAGACGAGAGATGACTGCTGAAGGGTCCTGTCGTATGCTTCGTCGACTGTCAGGCGAACGTTCTCCGCTTCAAACGCTTCGTGCTGCTGCAGTTGCATGCGCGGCAACACGACAAACTCGTGCGCCAGCACCAGCAGCAGCGGCAGCAGCAGCAGCAAGCCGCCGGCGCGCTTCAAGGAAGAGACCAGCTGTTTCTTCTGCTGCTTCTGCAGAGCCTCAGGCGCCTGCATCTCCTCTCCACCACCAACATCATAACTACCAACATGTCCGGTGTTGTGCTCGGGTGTCCTGCTGGGGAAAAGGCTGTAAGAGTCTCCTGCAGCAGCGCCTGTACTATCGCTTCTCAACGTGACTGTCTCCTCCTGAAGCGCCGTCACTGTGTCTTGAGCCGCCCCCAAATATGGATCAGATAAGGCCTTTGCCCCTGCAGCAAAATGCAGCAGCACTACCAGCGGCAGCGATACCATTGTAGCTCTTTTCCGCGGTCCTCTCCCGCGTGTTTGAGGAGACACTAACTGGCAATACAGCCGTATTGACATGAAAATGACGACTTTAAATAGTCCGGTTCACTGCTCCCGCTTGGATACTGAAAAAGAAATAGTAGGGCAGATCTAGCAGGCAGGCAGCTGCGGGTCGTCGGCGCAGCATTAAGAAAAGCATTTATACAAACGGCAAAGCCTTGAATGTGTTGCCTAATTAAATGACAACGAGAAACCAAAACTACAAAAACTAATGGCGACGACAACAAACATAAGCCACACCGTCCAGAAGCAAGGATCGAGTTACGCAGAAGCAGTAAGGGAGATCGATGGCTGCTCGATGTTGAGAGTCAGTGCCGGCAATGCCACGGGGGCTGCTGCTGCAGTTCGTTTACGGCATGTGGGCTTGTTACATTTAATTAGTTTAAATAGTAAGGTTTATATTTCACTGTTTAGGGTTTACGGTTTACGCCGATAGCTTTGGGCACTAGGGCCCCGATTTGTCCTTCCCGTTGGGGAGGTTTGCCGACAGTGCATCACAGTTTATTCATATTCCTACTAATACAGTAGATACTATAAAGGGGTTTTCATGGTTTAAAGGGGGCATTTGAAGACTTCCGTGTGCTCGTTCACGTCTGTGTGGAAATAGCTTCCTACGGGGGCGCACTGCATCGAACCTTTTGTGTGGACCCCCTTTTCGACGCCTTTGTTGTGTTGTTCTTGTGTGTGTGTGTGTTGTGCACACTACAGTGTGTGCTTATGCTTTATACTGGGGGCGTCGTGTGCAACAAGAGACTCAGATGGCAGTTCACGCACATACATCCCAGTGCAAACTCCAAAATATACGACCTTCTGTGGCTTAACTTTAGCTCTCGAATTTTTGATATCCAGCTATAAATTGCACTCAGCATCTCATTTGTACAGCCTGCGAATGAAAAGGGGGGAGAAGGCTGCGTTGAGGAACTCTGCGTCCAAGTTTTTCGATTGCGCTGCAGCTCAAGGGGCCGTCCGCTTCAGGTTAACACTCACCTCACAGGTATTTCACTTGTGACAACTTTCGGCCCTCAATGACTAAAATTTTATTTAGGGTCCCAAATCTGTCTGTAGGGGCACCTTAGCTCGTTGGTTGTGGGTTGCGGAGTTATTTCTGCGGGCCCCTGGTCACTGTTGGGGGCACCGAATTGTCCGCAGGTATTTATGTGTCACTTTTCGTTTCCGACATCATCTCATCAGCCGCAGACTTCGGCTAGAAGGTACGGCAGTAGCTCATCAACAGCGCACCTTTTGGCCGAAAGGAGAACCCCCGAACTACCTATTCTGAAAGCAGCAGACACAATGAGCTGCGGCTTTTCAAGCTCCAGAGCGAAACAATTCGCCAGACGTGAAGAGCCGCTCGTTTCCTTGAGAGGGAACGTGAGCTGAGTGTGAGGCAGCTGGTGCTCAAGAATCAACTGCTGTCTACGCTGAAAGTAAAACCCAACAGGTATATATATATATATATATATATATATATATATATATA
>NW_013566761.1:0-16792 GCF_000499605.1 Eimeria maxima | reverse complement strand
TATATATATATATAATGCGAAGAAAAAAGAAAACACAATTTAATTACCTGTTCCCCAGTGGTTGTTTCCAGGCTGCCTCATCTCGTGGAACACCGCCTTAGCTTTGCCGAGAGGCGTTCTTACATCAAAGCATACACCTGTAAAGAAGCAGTAAATAAATGACAATAGTAATTAATAATCTATAAATAAACGAATGCACAAGGAGAAGGTAGTCTTGACAAGGCAATTCATTATTCAGGTCACGACGTTAGAAGCCAATAGAAAGAAACGAACAAAAGAAGCAAAGAAACAAAGAAGGGAAGGAAAAACGACAGAATGAAACAGCGCGAAGATGTGACATTTAAATGACGAGCTAATTATTCGGCTAATATGAAGATATGGTAATTAATTAGGGTACGACACGGAGAAAAACAAATAGAGTGAAGAAGAGACAAGACGATGGAGGCTAGGAGAGATGGGCGAGAAATAGAAGTGAGAATAAAATAGCAAAGAAAAAGGGGAAAGACAGGAAGGAAAAGTTCAATATAGGCATAAAGAGGTGGAGGGAGAGAACAGAACATTTGTTAAGACCCCAATAAAGCGATTAGAAGGAAAGACAACATGAGCATCAGCCCAGGCAAACGAGGAGAAGAACAACGCATAAAACAGACTAAATACACAGGGAAAGAGAATTACCGTCTCTATTGACATAAAGCTGCTTAGAATTAAGAACAGCCGAAGGAGACCAAAGCTCCCCCCAATCTCCCGTCTCTTCTAATACAGCCAACAGACCCAATCTTTGAAGAAATGCTGCTTCTCCTCCTTCGCCAAATTCTTTAAGCAAACAAATTAAAAAAAACAGACACAATAAAACTATTGTCCAATGCCAAATATGGTGTTCGAGCACTTCAATAACAGCAATGGCAACAATAACAGCAGCAACAACATCATAAAAAGAGGAGACAGAGGGAAGAAGAACCTTAAACGAGACAACTCCTATTTAAATAAGCAGTCTTCCGCTCTCTCTCACTTGCATGCGGGCCTGTCGAGTCCAAGCCTGCCACCTTCATTGCAGCTAAGTCGCGAAGGCCTTGCGAAGTAATTGCCCTTCTTTCTCCTTGTAAAGCTAAAGCAACTGACAAAAACAAGCAATCGCCTCCCCCTCCTGCATCCTGCAGCAGCAACAGCAATACAGCAAGTACTGCAGCAACATGTAAACGCCGCAGCGGCAGCAGAGCATACCTCGAAGCAAAACTGCCGGGACAAACAACAACAAGAGTTCAAACACAAGTAGAGACAGCAGGAGCAGCAATTGCAGCAGCAGCACCACTTGCAGCAATAAGCAGTTGCTGCACAGGCGCAAGTCGAAGAGGAGGCCATGCATAGTGCCTTTTTTCTATTCAGTTGTTCTCCGATACTGCTGCTGCTGCTTCTGCTGCTTCTCCTTCACCTGCTATTGCTGCTGAAGCAGCAATCCTACATGTTATTCATTATATATTTCATATGTAAATCTGTTCACATATTTATAAAGTTATATATTTACGTTCGCATAAAAATATACTTACTATGAATGCATTAATATTATATATGGATAAATATATAAATATAAACGTACTTAACACTTGTGTAGCCATACATATAATCTACTACTGGTATAGACATTAACTATTATTTACATGTTATTTACCAACACAATCTCCTATTATTGTTGCTATTATTAATTATAATTTGCTGCAAATGCTGCTGCTGCTGCAAGTGTTACTTACAATTCTCTTCATCTGCAGGTTTTGCTTCTGCAGTCGCCGTGTCCACAGCGATCCCAGCGGTAGCGCATGCTTCCGGTGTTTTGTTGCAGCAGCAGCAGCAGCAGCTCCAAATGGCCCCCGCCTGTACATACACCCGAATAGGCTGCCTGTTAGACGGCGTGGCAGCAAGCCAGAGGCCCCCGAAAGCCGCTGCTGATCGGCATCACGCTGCTCTGTTGACTGCTGCTGCAGTTGCTGCTCGTGCTGCTGTTGTACCAGCTGCGGCTGCTGCAGACACTGGTGGTGGTGCTGCTGCTGTTGCAGATGAGCAGTCGCCAATTTCCGTGTCCAGGTACTCTCTGCAGCAGCAAAACGGTTGCTGTTCCCGCCGACGTTCCCCCCGGCTGCTGCTGCTGCCGCTGCAGATGCTGCTGCTGCTGCTGGTGCTGCAGCAACACCTAAAGCTTTCAAAAGACTCTCCCGCTTCCTCGTCATCATATTTACTCGTATCGCGGCTGAAGACAAGGATTCGTCCGGTCTTAAAGACAGAGATCCCGTTGCAACAGCAGCAAGAGCAGCAGCAGCTGCAGCAGCCGACGCTGCTGCGTTTGTCGTTGCCCGCGGAACGCTGCCGCTGCTGTTGCTGCTGTTGTTGTTGCTGTGTGTGTTAGCCGCTAGCCCGCCTACACCCAAGGGGCGTTCAGCCAAAAGAGAGTTAACTGGGGCGGCAGCAGCAGCAGCAACAGCAGCAGCAGCAACTCTCAGAGCGCCAGGCGCAACCAGACAAGCCATTAGCCAACAGCCCGCCGCTAGAAAGCAGCGGCGTGAGGACTGCATCCTGCAGCCCTATGTACTCGCTCTGGCTGCCGCGATGCTACTCCTAGAACCCGAAATACAGCCCTCAGCGTCAGCTGGAGATGCTGCTGCTGGCACAGTCTCCACAAGTACTCGAGAAAACTCCAAAGGTCTGTGGGCACATGCTGCTGCTGCCACTGCTCTAGGTGTCGCCGTTGCCGCTGCTGCTGCTGCTGCTGACGCCGCTGCCGGGCGTGGGGTGGTTAACGGAAGGAGGATAGCACAAGAAACTCTGTGGATACTTCAGTGAGAGAGCTGCTGCTGCTTCTCGTGCTGCCGCTGCTTGTGGCTGGTGTTGCCGCTGCAGTCGTTGCTACTGCTGTTCCTGCTGCACGACTCAGAGAAACTGACGGCAATAGCAGTTAAACAACGCAATGACTAAATTCAGCACATTCAAAAGAACGAAATAGTACAAGTACGCACAAAAATAATACCATTCTGCTGTTGTTGTTGCTGTTGCTGCGGCTGCGCAGTATTCTGTAGATACCCAACACGATCTCGCATGCAACAACAGAAGCCGCTTCTGCCGTTGCTGTTGCTGCTATTGGATAGACAGTGTGCTGGTATCTCGCTAGTATGCGTTAAACAAATTTAATTAATAGCTTTTTTGCTTTGCTGCACAGCCCTTTGGGGCTTCTTCTTCCTTCTTTTCCAGCTGCTGTGCACTTCAGTCTCCACCCGAAGTTGCGGAAACAAGCGGCTGGTTGTCTCGAGGCAGCAGCAGCAGCTGGTGCTGCTGTTGCTGCTGTTGCAGCAGCAGCAAGTATTGGTTCGAGGCTAGAAGATCGGGGGAACGGAGGCGTCGGAAGCGGGCACCAGCTGCGGTATTTGCAGGCGTGGCAGACGAGCTGGAGTAAATTCTTCCTACTGTAAGATCATCTTTGTGGGGTTTATGTACACGTCAATGGCTCTCCGCTATCTGGCTTTACAGGCGCCTGCCAGGTTCTCATTCCTGGGCAGTCGTGAGGCCTTGTGCTGCTGTTACTGCTGCTGCGTATGCAGCGGGCGACAACAGCAGCAGCAGTACGCGTGCGTTTCCCCTTTTGCTGCAGCAGCAGCAGCTCCTGCTTCTTCCGTCGCAGCTGAAGAGCATCCCAGAGCTTTAGGAGCTGCTCGTCAGGCAACCCGGAGCAGGCGCAACAGCAACAGCCAGAGCAGCAACAGCAACCGGAGCAGCAGCACCACCAGAAGCAAAAGACACAGCATGGTGTCATTTTTCGACTGTACGTACAAGCCCATTGCCTTCCAAAACGGACTGGATGGTGTTTCTTCTGTTTCTGCTGCTGCTTGTTTTGTTGCTCGCTACCTCCCATCAACTGTCTCAATGTGCAGCAGCAGAAGTTTTGCGCCTTTCGACTCCCTCTGTAGCAGCAGGCACAGCAGCAGCAGCCGATCCTGTGCCACAATTGACAGAAACAACTGCAGCACCTATGCCAGATGCAGTAGTAGCGATAGTATAGGCATTACTGACGAAAGGATAAGGAACGGCAGCGAAAGCAGCAACACCAGCGGTATCAGCAGCTTGCACAGGGTCCACAGTAGCAGCAGCAATGACAGCAACAGCAGCAGTAGCATAAGCAGCTATACAAGCATCAATGACAGCGGCAGCAACAGCAACAGCAACAGCAACAGCAGCACCAATAGCAGCAGCAGCAAGCTGGGCGGTTTGTTTGGAAATGAGATTTTTTGGGGGGCGCAAATTCGGCAGGGGAACTTAAGCAGGAAGATTCCGTTTAAAGTACACCGCACAGGTTTGCAACGGCACCAGCAGCGGCACCAGCAGTTTCGCCTTAGGAATTGTAGCAGTATCAGCAACGCGAGCGGCAACAAGGGCGCCACTAGCAGCAGCAGCAGAGGCAGCAGAAAGAAGGAAATTCAGCAGCAGTTTGAGAAATAGAACCAGGAGCAGCAGACACAGCAGCGGAACTATCAGCAGTCGTAGCATCAGGAGCACAACGACGAGCAGTAAGAACAGCAGCAGGAGCAGCAGCAAAAGGTGTGAATGTGGTGTGTGTATGTTGAGCTACAGCATCCGGGAACATGCCAGTGTATTTTGTGTGGGGTTTAAAGAAGAATAAATTACTAACTGTTGTAAGGAAGGTGACAGGCGATAGACAGGTAAGGAGGGATAACTTGGAAGTTGCTTATAAATGGCACTAACTTATTGACCATTAATTAATTGGTTCTCGCTATAGAACAACACTTTGCTGTATTGGCTTGCAGGTATTTGTTAATGAACTTCGCATTCTCTGCAATTGCCCCGTCTGGGAAAGTGATAGTTGTATTTGCATTTCAGGCAACAAGAAAGCAATTGTCAAGAAGGTACCTACATATACACTCCAAATCTGCTTGTACAGCGCAAACGGCTGCAGCTTACACAATAAATACGACAGCGGCTAACACTTCAGCAGCGGCAGCACAAACAGCAGCAGTGGCAGCAACAACAAGAAGATTTTCCCCTGTCCCACCTTCAATAGCCTCGCATCACGTATTCTTGCCTGTGCTGCTAATTCGTCTGCTCTTGCTGCTGCTGCTTTGGGTATTATTATTGCGGGTGTTGTTGCCTTCGCTGCTGTGCGTTTGCAGTGGCTAGAGGAACTTGGTTTCTAGGGTATCACATTTGCTGCGGCGACCTGCCTCTACAGCTCGCTGTTCCAGCAGCTAGCTGCCCCCGTAGCTAGCTGTTGGTAGCTGAAGCTTCAGCTACCATGGAGGAGTTGAGGCTGCCGCTGCTGCAAGGCGGTAGTTGTATGCGGCGGCTGTGAGGGGTAGACACTCAAGACACAATAACTGAAGGGAAACCTCCACCTTTGTTTGCCTTTGTTTTTCTTCTCTCTGTATTTATTACCTACTTAATTTTCGTTTGTTTATTTTTGTACTCATTTCCTTCTGTTGATGCTGGTGTAGGGGCAGCTAGCTGCATGCAAGCCTCTTCAAAAGAAAGGAAAGCTATCGTTGAAGCCCCTCCATTATTTGACTCCTTTTCGTATCCTTGTCGTACTGAGGCGGCACAGAATGTGTCAGACTAAAGGGGCGGAGACGAAAACAAAACACAATGTATGCATTCCATTTTCTTTCAATTCAACGAGGAAACCGGGGCAAGAGGCCCTGATGAAGAGGGGAGATGGGTATGCCGGTGTAGTGAGCAACACATCTTATCAAGCCATGCGCCGAAATTAAACTGTTGAAAAGTTTTGCTCTAGCTGCAACTCGAAAGGGTCTTCTCCAGTTTCGCAGCAATAAATGCGAACATACCAAGCCCCGGTTGGATGCGAGCACCTACGTAAGGGATATATCCTTTCACAGAATATGCAAAATGTACGCATAGTTTACTTTATGTAGGATAGATAAACTGTACATACGATGTGCCTCGAGTACAGCGAACGCTACCAAGAATTTCCCACGACTAAATTGGTTGTGTTGCAGCAGAAACGCAGTAAGGAGGAACAATTAACTCGAATTCATGTCTAAGCAACTTCAACCAATTGAACCTCAGCCTCTCAATGTAGCAGCGTGCATAGTGTCAGTTTGTACAAGCAGCGGCTTGTTTCCATTGTTTGCATCCAACGCGCAAGGACAGCTGACAAACAGAAGCTCTCCATACTTTATCATATCTCCTCTTTGGGGAGTGAGACATGTCTTAGTCGTATGTACATTTCCATTTTGCAGCTTTAAACGGTGTCTATCTTGCAGGATGGATGGGTCTGCTAATTTCGCCTACCGCGATATAGGGGAGGGGCAGAACATGTTGCACACATATACACTGAAGAGCAACGCGAGCAGTCCATTAAAGCTGACACAAATGTTCAAATAGTTCAACCCAAACTTTCAAATAAGCATGGGCGAATATCTCAGTGATAATAGTAGAACTACGTCCAACTACACAAGATATACATAGTGAAAGGTCCTTAGGAAAGGAACTTAAACCATAAGCGTGCAAACATTTAAAGCAAAAGAATAACTCGTGTGTCTATTAGAAATATAGAAAACTACTTCTTCTGACTGACTGAGCCGCCGCAGCCCCGGTAGCTGGCGCTGAGCTATCCCCGAGCTGCATGCTTGCATAAGTAATTTCGCTTCATTGTGGATATTTTGTTTATAAATAACGAAAATTCCAGAAATACTGTTGAATTTGGTTCAGACTTCTTACGATGTCTCTCGCGGTCTATGCGAAACTCTGGGCTTCCACAGCGCAATTTCAACAGCGTCGCCACTATGCGTGGTATCAAGTAGGGTGAGTATATCCTGATTTTAAGCTAATTAAGTCTATTAGTGTATTCAAAATTCCTTTCAGGCGCTCATTCTTTAAATATTGAGTCAAATTAGCGGCGGTTTCGCCTTATATCGATGGCCAATCAGAGGTAGAGGATAGAAGCCGGCAGCAACTCGTACACCCAGAAGTTGAACGATGCCACACAATATATTCATTCGAATTTAAAAATCAAAAGAAAATGTTTGTGTAGGTCTAAACAACAACAGCACAATACAAATTTTTGGGTCCGAAAATCAACACACTGTTTTGTCCTAGGTTTCGAGCACGGCATCATGCGCTGATTCAAGTTCATGCAACAAAAATGCTCTACACATATCCAGCCCTCATCTATATATGTCTAGGCAACAACAATGAGAGGCATCAGTATAAGTTGTTTTCGTCCGTTTTTCGTTTTAGTTGGCACCCGAGAAGCTGTATGGTGTTCAGTTGCACTGTAGAACATTCAAATTGCCTACCACAGTGCGTAGTATAAAGCAGGGATAGATATGCACTTTTTTCTTGCTTTACTTGTCTGATTTTTCGTTAGTATTTCTGCTTGTTTTCTTGTTTGTGTTTGTTTTGTGTATTACTTCGTGTAGATGTGTCGTGGTGTGGTTGTTTTCACTTGGACGAATACAAAATGGTCTTTCTTGGACATCAATGTATGCATTATCTTTTGTTGTTTCGATCTCAAGAAACACATTTTGCCTTTGTTGTTTACACACAAGTATACGCATTATTAATTTATGCTTCGAGCTTTAACCACAAGTTTTTTGTTGACTCGACACAACTGGACATGCTATACCATGCTAGTTTAATCTACACTATATATATATTTTTTTTTCCTGATTTGCAGGTCTCGTGTTGGCATGTGGGCAATTCCCGCATGCGCTTGGTTCAGTTGGCTGTTGTTCCCTGCACTGCCTGAGGAGTATCGCACCGCAATTACTTTTGGAATTTGGAAAAAACCCGATGTAGGCACACACACGAAGGACTTTTGATGCTTTATTTTCTTTTTTACTTGTTTGTCGCCTCACCTTATAGAAAGAGCCTTGTTTGGGTAATGTGCGCTGCACGCATCCCTGCATGCATGCAGTTACTTTCTCTTGTTTGTTGCCTTCTTCCACGCCTTTCTCTGCGCACCCGCCCGTGCGGCAGATACTTCGTCCCCCACCGCAGCAGCACCACGGAATGAATGCAGCAGTAGCAAAAGAAGTAGCGGTAGTGCAGCATCATCAACAACAAGAGGAGTTGGCTGCATGCAGCAAGAAGGAAACCCTCAGGGTGGTCCTCCAGCTTGTGCGCTTTGATTACTAGCACCCCCTCCGTGTTTCATGAGGAGCTGCATGCTACGCCTTAAAACTTTCATATTTTTGGTGTATTATCAACCGAATAACGCGTGCAGAGAGACTGACAGACGAAACAGGGAGACAAAGATGCCCATCACTAGGTGGGTTCAGTGCCGCTTTTCTCTCATCTTCCTCTCCTCTGTTTGAACCCCCCTCTGCCTCCAAACCCGCAAAAGAAGCAGACAACAAAACCATTGTTGCTGCCTCCCGTCTTTAAATCTATGCTGTTGCAACGGAACTTCATGCGGACCCAGCATATGTGCGTGGGATTGTAACATAACTCAAACACCATTCATATGGACACGGACTTATACACGTGGCAGTGCAGCACACGTGCTTCAGCGTCAAGCAGTAGACTGCATGCATGCATGCAGGGCACCAGACGAAAGTCAGTTTGCTTCTTTCACAGCATCTTAAGGGCTACACTCCATATATTGATCGGGATAGTGATTCCTTTTTGCGAGTTACTGGGAAGATTAAGCTGCATGCTTGTGCTATTAATTGTACGGGCTAGGCGGCGTGCACTGCTGGGGTTTGGAGCTCCTGCCTGCGGCAGCGGCAGACTTAAGAAACAACTAATTGTTCGGCATGCTCCCTCCCCCTACAACAGAAGAGGAAGAAAGTTTAGGTATGATCGGCGATCCGTAGTTGCAACGGAAGCTGCAGCATCAGAGAGGAGGAGAAAAGCAAACTAGCACACAGAACAAACACACGTGGACGGGACGAAAACGGCCGCTCCTTCTGGCTTCCCTCTTTTTCACTGCTTACGAGAGAAGGAACCCCGAACTCTAAAGCCTAATTGCAAGCCGCATCGATAAAACAAACCCTAAAACTTATTACATCGAACACGCAGCAGCTCGACCTTCTGCCGCCGCAGGAAGCCTTCCGGCTCAAACTGCCCTGCTGCAACAGGTACTGTTGCTGCAGTTGCTGCAGCAACTGCAGCAGCATTATGAGCAGCAAACGCCAGTACGCGCAGGCACTGCTGCATTTAAGCTATATGAGCTAGTGTCCCCGTTGTTGATTCGGGCGTTGCTTCAGCTGTTGCATCGGCTGCCGTTGCTGCAGCTAGTGCTTCAGCTGTTGCTGCAGCAGCAGCTGCAGCTGGTTGTCTGGGATGTGGATAGCCGCTTGGGTAGTGCTGCTGTGTGTTTCTTTGTCTTGTTTCCTCTTTCTCGGGGCATTTTTCTACACCTTTTGGAGGCTGGTTCCTGAGTCCGATTCTGTTCGTTGTTGCAATAGATGTGTTTGTGTACGCTGGGCTTGGTTGTAATAGTGGGGTGGATTTCAGTCGAATACAACTAATCGACGTCTTCTATCATGCTTCTAAACAGCTGTCTTGTGTTGAGGATCTCTGTGGTGATTATGAGGTACTGCACTCTGGTGTTTTCCGGCCTTCGTTCTGCCTTCACATTCCCCTGCAACTCCATTTCGTTCAGCCGCCGGATGGCGGCGATCTCTGCATGTGAAACCCCCCCTATATAAAACATTAGCACTAGCAGAGGGGGAGGTGCAGCAGCTGAACTGCCCTCACCCGTCCCCTCGTCCTCCTCTGCACCCGAACTTCCCTGCAGGCGGTGCTGCTGCTGCTGGCGCTGCTGAGCAGCTCGCTGCTGCTGCCCCAGCTGCGGCTGTTGCTGCTGCCGGATCTCAAGCGCAGGTCCCCACAAACTGTTCAACACATCGGGGATCGCACGCCACCCCAACGGTGTCTCGTGCAGCATCTGCAGCAACCTGTACATACACCCAACAGGAATACCTATGCCCATATTTGAACTGAGTACGACGAGCCTTCAGTTGGTGCTAATGTCACTCAACGCAAAATCCTCCATATTCAGCACAACTTCCAGCAACTCATCTGCATGCATTCTAACAACAGCCTCATAATTACCGTTAGCATCAGAGCCCACGCCCCAAGGAAAAATGCAGCAACCACCGAAATACCACCTGATCTCTAGCTACACTTTAATGGGAACAGAAAATGCAGACAGGCAAACACACTCGGCATGCTGTTCACGGAGGTGGAGAGACAGTTGAGGTGTATATACAACAGTGTCTGTGTTTAAGTGCAGTTCAAGTGTAGCTAGAGATCTGCTGGTATTTCCGTGGTTGCTGCATTTTTCCTTGGGAGCATGGACTCTGATACCTTAGGCGCCTGTATACACCGGGTGTCACAATACACCCCATGTGCCAATACATATAAAGAATGCATGTCCATGTACCTAACACGTTGCGCCGCCAACACAGCTGCGCAGCAGAGGAGAGTATACCGCACAGCAGTGAGGCGTTCACCTGACGGAGAGGGGAGCATATCCAGAGCAGACGTAGGCAATGTCTTTCATGGTTTGCTGTTCATCTACCATTAATCTGCACTTTTCTCGCACGAATTTCCACGCCTCAGGGCCACCACTACCGCCCCCATTGACTTTAGTTTTCTTGAGAGGGTTATGCTCGCGCAGAAGCCCCACCTTCTGCATACATGCGACGCGCCGCAGCTCACGAGTTCCATGCTGCTGCACCAATGCGTGCAACAGGGGTTCCAACTGAGCTCCTTTGATGCCCCCCGCAGTCACCGAGTAAAGACAGAGCAGTCTGTACACCTCATCAAGTGTGGTGGCTGCTGCAGAGAAGCAACCGGAAGCGGCAGCTGCCTCCGTTGCTGCGGACTCGTCTATAAGTTTCTCAAAGAGTTCTGTGCTGCTGCTACTGCTGCTGCGTAGCAGCCCTGTCTCCAGTCCGAGAGTGCCCTGCAGAAGGCGGTCTTCTAGGCAGAGTCTGCTGTGGTAGTTGGCGTCACGTGAGACAGCAGCAATGAAGGAAGCAAGCTTGACGTGGAGGCTAAGAGAGGCGTGTTCCTGCTGCTTGACTTTGAACTTAACCATAAAAGAGCTGATGTCTTCTATCGTTCGAAGGCGCTCTTTTAAGGTGTACGTCTCCTTTATTTCGCTCGCTATGCGGTGCAGCACAGCCCCCACTTCCGTCTGGTGCAAGTCCTGCAAACTCAAAAAGAGACTGTCTCCAGAAAGAGGCACGCGCTGCCCTCGGCCCCTTTCAATTAGCACACTGCCCCCCAGGTTGCCGGGCAAGGGCGGAGACACGACGCCTTCGCTCAACGACGGCTGCTGCTGGTCCTGCTGGTCCTGCTGGTCCTGCTGCTGCTGCTGCTGCTGCTGGAGGAGCAAGTGTTTGGGAATCTCTATACTTGCGCCTTCAATGCCTAACGTGCTGTCTAGGAGCCCCTGGTAGGTGAAGTCCGTGCAAAGAGGGGTCACAAGGTCCACGCGTCTGTCGAATAACACCGCCATGTGCGGAGCATGTGGCAGCACAAGCCTACTGCTGCCGCAGTCTGCTCCCCATCTGCCCTCTCCTGCTGCCTCGCCTTCTTCTGCACGAAGCGCAGCACTGCTACTGCCTGCAAACGGATGAGACGAACCACAATCCTCTGCATCCAAAACAGAATACACGGGAGGCACAGGGGGAAGTGGCGCTTGCTGCGTCTCCATTAAGGCCCCTACGTAAGGATCCTCAAAACGCTGTCGTTGCTGCTGCTGCTGCTTTCGCTTCTGAATCAAAAAATCGCTGACTGTCTTCGCGGCACTCCCGATACACCGTAGATGGGGAATAAGCCGCTGCTGCGTCTCCTTCGGCTGCTGCAGCAGCTGCAGGGGCTGCTCCTGCTGGAACTGTAGCTGCTGCTGCTGCAGGACGTCAATTGCATTGGCAATTGTCTTACACAAAGAGATATCTCCCTGTCCATGAAAAGCCCTAAAAAAGTTCGGCAGCTCCAGAGACAGTACATCGCGTTCAACAGGGAAAAGCTGAATAGGGCAGTGCGTCACCACAACACTGTCTGCGCTCACGCTGCTGCTGCTGCTGCATTCGGGACTGTCTTGGGTGGTATTGTTGGAGCCTAGAGGCAGCAGGGAATTTCCTAGGTTCGAGATGAGAGCAGCAGCAGCAGCAGGCAACGAAGAATGACCTGCAGACTGCTGCTCCGCTGCATGTGTTTTTGGGGCTATCGGTGCAGAAAGGAGACGGCGGATCTCACTTGCAATGAACTCCGAAGGCTCAGCTATCAAAACAACAACATATCTCCTGCCGCTCTTTGCTGCAATTGGGGGGAGAGGAAACTGCCACAGTAGGGCGGGGTCCGCGCTGGAGGCTGACCCTGATGCAGCAGCAGCTGATGCTACAGCCGCTGCCTTTGCTGCTGCAGGAGGAGGCTGCGCCTGAGGAAAATTGTCTTCAACGAAATGGATGTGCCGAAGGATAAGAGGAAGGCGAGAAAGGCGAGGGCGGCATACAAATACAACTGTGGGGGCTCGGGCTGTCTGTGGGGGAACAGAAGAAAGAGAAATAGGAAATGCTGCCAGGGCAAAGCAGCGCTCTACTCCGTGCTGCTGCAGAGAAGATGCATCTGTAAGATGAGAAAGAGGAAATGCCAGGCTGTCTTCTAATATAAACAATTTGTGGCCCTCTATTGTACTCAGGCCGTCTAGGAACATACGTCGGTAATGCGCAGATACAGCGGCAACTGTACTCCCCACCACATCCACTCCAACAGCTGAAGATGCACAACGAGCTCGTGGAGAAGAAGTACCTGCACAAGACCCATTTTCCTGAGGAGGAGGCGAAGGGCTGCTTCCCAACTCAGACCGCATGAGGTAGCTGTTGCAGGCGGAATAGTTGTCGTCTTCTCCTATATCGTCTCTTGGGTCTACACTGCTGTTTCAAGGAGCTAGTTAAAGGGGGAGAACCCCCAGTTTCCCTCAGTGTAGGGGGTATTCACGCAGGGGCAGCAGGGACAATAAAAAGGACTGCTAGCACCACTACCAATGGCTAATTGGCAGTTGTTTGAGTGTTTATATCATGTTGATGTTGACACGCGCTCATGTAAAGGTATCGGAAAACGATCAAATGAGCAGAAGAAGAGGTAACGGAGAAAAAGCGAAAATGAGAGGTCTCAAACCAGACACTGAAAGAGGGAAAAAGGTCACTCCTGTTCTTTGTTCTTCAAGGAAGACGGTGAGACATCTTTAAGTTGTTTATGTCTCAAAAACAACAGGAGAATGGAAAATTCCCTAATATTTTCCCCGGTTTCTGTTCAAGTTACAACGTGGGACGAAACTCGGGGCTGCTCACCGCGGCGTCTTCATTGCATGCGGAGAATGTCTTGCTTAGTTTTCAAGAAATGAATAGAGTTGATTCCTCTTTACAACTTGGCGGTTTTCCTTGAAGTGTTTCCGTGGGAATCAACGATAGCGAAGGCGCATCCGCTGAACAGACACCCCACGACTGCCCGTCTGCCCTCGTCCGGCACGTTGCGTCCCCCTTTGCGTGCGTATTTTTCCTTGAGAATCGAAATTTTGTTTGTTAGTTCTTAAATAGTATCGTTTAAACAGTGTTTCTTTCTTCCGATGCTTTAGAAGCCATGAAGTGCTTCTAGGAGCTGCTGCTCCCCACTATTGACTGAAGGCGACTGTTTCCATTGTTAAGACAGTTCTGATCTCCTAGAATTAGCCACCGGAAGCCCTTTTAAAAGCACACGTGATAATTGTATATAGAAACACCTGCACATGCACCTCAAGGCGCAAGGCAACTACTGTCTCGCACGTGTATTCCATCGAACGCGTATGATAAATGGTGACTGCGCGCTGCGGCCGATAATTCACGAGGCGCGGAGTACTTTTCCTGCGTGTGTTGCTTCGCAGGTCTTGTTGGATTTGGCAGTTGCAGCAGAACCTTGGATACATCATCAGGTTGGGCTGGGGAAGGGTCAGATTCTAGTAAACCCTTCCCTCGACATCTTCGCACGCTTCCTTTTGCAGGCTAGGATCGCCCCTTGCTTTGCAGTTTGTGGGCCTCTCCGGCTTTGTCCATTTGGCCTGTATCTTTTATTCGCCTCTCCGCGGCTGCCCCCAGCGGCAGGCAGCAGCCTGGCGTGTATGCGGCACCTCGGAACCTGTCTTCTTTCTTTGCTTACTTCTATTCGCTACAGTTACATGTAGCTTTTGGCTGCTGCAAGAAGCAGCCCTGACTCCATTTGCTCCCACCGGAAAAACAAAGAAGCAGGGGATTCTTCAGGACAAACTCATACAGATACACATATTAATAAACGCCACATATCCATCATGGCTTCCTCGAAGAAGCTAGAGGAGCTCAGAGAAGCTGCAAGGGCAGCTGGTCTCTCTGCTTCAGAAGAAAAGTTTGTTTGTTTCGACTGGAGTGCCAGTCAAGAGTGGCAGGAGTACCTCGCTAGCCTCTACCCGACTCCCCCTCTGAATAAGCTGCTCAAGTGGAAGAAGAAATTCTACAAGACTCATCAGGTATCTCTACGCAGACCCCGTACTGCCCTTACAGCATATGCGCTTGCCGGGATTGCTGCTCCTCCTACTGGCGGAGTTGCTGCTCTTTCAGTGTGTCGGTGGTTTCTGTTCTCCTCTGTGTCTGCATAATATGAAGCTATATGTTTTTTCTGTTTATCTTTGCCCCTTTGTCTTATACCCTCAGGATTCTTCTTTCGACGTGAACAACACAACAGTAGATGAGGTACTTAGTGGTGCCAGTACCGCTGCCTCTGCTCCGCGAAGCAGCAGTAGCAGCAGCTACAGCGGCTACAGCAGCTACAGCAGCGGAGGCGCCTCCTTCGGGCGGCCTGTCGGCTCTCCTCCTTCTGCTGGAGTGTTGCGGGTTTTGTCGCCTCTGACGTTCGGCTGCCTCCTGGCAGGAATGTTCAAAACTGCCTTAGCTGCAGCCACCGCCCAAAGAGTCAGTCGCCCAGTCACGGAGCAGCAACAACAACACCAGCAACAACGAGAGCATTAAGAGCAGCACCAGGAACAGAAGAAAGCATAAGAGCAGCATAAACAACAAGAGCGTTAAGGGCAGCAGCTGAAGCATCATGTCCATCAAGAACAGCAGCAGTTACAGTAGCAACGAGCGGAGTCCTAGGTGCCTCTCACAGGGTGTCCGAGCTCTGCTACTGGGTGCGTATGTGTATGTTAGTGTTGGCGCCAATGTTTTTCTGTTTTTGCCTCTGCAGGGCCCCGGTGCTTCGTTGCTGTTAACTGGCAGTCTGCTGCTGCGGCTGTACTGCTGCTTCGGGCTGCCGCCCGTCAGGCTGTGGCCGTTGTCGCGTATTGGGGAATCCTTGGCGAACGAGGGCTTTGCCTACTTTCAGGTCAGTTGTGGCTTCGGCCTGCGTCAGCAAATGTGTTGGTATGCTTGCATTAACACGTTACCCCAATGAGTCAGCATCTTGACACAACTGCGCTAGCTTGTATTCTAATCTGGTTATTGTCATTCACCACCACCTTTTCCCAACACAACTCACATATTTCCACAACGCTAGCAAATTGTTGTCACAACCACACCAACAGATTTCCACAACTGCGTTAATAGAATTTCGGACTTGCATATGTAGGTGAATAGGAATGCACCAACAGATTCTCACAACTATAGCAGCATGGCATTTGATATGCAATAACAGTCTAGAAGAAATGAGTCAGCCGATTTTGACGGCTCCACCAGGAAGCCATCTGCATTGCATTATGACGGTTGACACACGCAGAATTGCCTACAGCAAACGACATGCAGGGCTGATTTCCTTAGCGCTGCAGGACACAGGCACACGACGGATGTGCAAGCCAAGCCCGAACGCGAAGACACGAACTGCAAAACACCACGCAATAGCAACAGAAAAGCCTCTAGGTAGATGCGAGAGGGAGAGCAGTTACATCAGTAGATGCTTGCAAAGGACAGGCAGTGCATGGAGATCGTAACACATCTTCAGATAGCACTCCATTTTGATCCCCTCTGTTATGATCTTGTACTTTTTCTCCTCTGTGCCTGTTCCTCCATGCGCGTCGCTCCCTTCGTACATACACGTGCAGCCTGCTGGATTGTTTGTTTACATCTCCACTTAAGTTGATCCTACTGAATTAGACTTCGTAAAGATTAAATTTATACACGGTGCATACCTGCCCACAATCGAGAGAGAGCCCACGTAGTTGAATTGCATGCAGACGAAAGAATACAGTTGCAGGCTGTCTAGATGTGCTGTTCTCTGTAACGTTATTGTTGTCTTAAGAGCAGCGCTTTCCCTACTGCATGCCGGATTACATGTAGATTGAACGCACGAAACGGGAGAGCAGCACTGCTCTTTCTACCAGGGAAACAGTTTAGTCTGGATTGTGTTGAAGTGTGCCGTTGCGTGTGCTACTGCGTTCAGCAAGTGATGCAGAACGATGCCATGCATGGGGTGCTGTTCAATTTGTTAACGGGGCTATTCCCTACCTCGCTGCCTCTTGTTGCCTCACCTCTGTTGACTGGCTGCTTGGTGGCAGGGCACATATTGAGAGAAGGCAGCGCATTACCACGGTTTATAACCAAGTAAGCGGCGATTGAGGGTGTGCAGCATGCTGCAGGGCCTAGGCTAAGAAGGAGCAGCCGGGCATGCCGGTGATCGTAACAATTCTTCGAAATAGTCCTTTTCAATTCTTTCTGTTTGCCTCGAGCCCCTACAAATCGTCGTATATCTGCAGCTCTTGTACTGAGTTGTTCGACATATATGTGTCTACGACTGATAGTATATATATATATATATATATTAT
>NW_013566760.1:0-18364 GCF_000499605.1 Eimeria maxima | reverse complement strand
GGCTGGTGCTTATGAGGCGAGCGGTTTAAAGCATGACGGCAGTCTTTGTTGCTGTAGCTGCTCCTTATACTCCATACGTGCAGTACATATTGAGGCTAGTACTGCAGCCGCAGCTTGACTGTACTGCGGATGCTAAGGAAACGGGTGCAGCAGATCTGGGACACCTCAGATTGCTGGTGCTCATCGATGAGCATTCTTTTGCAGCAACAGTCGTTGCCATGTATGCGTATATAAATATGTATATATTTCCGTGCATCTTTATGTGGTGTCAGGAGCAGGTGCTGGTGCGGATGTAATTGCATTGAGAGGGGCTCATAACTCATGAGTTCTAAAGGGTGCCTTCGTTGCTATTGGTACCCTGGCTGCAGGGAAGCCTGGAATTGTTGGGGAGGAGGTGTCAAGCGGGATTACTAAATGCGGGATTTCTAAGTGGAACCGAATGCCTCGGTGTTTGACCTTACGGAGAGCCGCCGTGAGCTGCGTCGTTAACACACGAAGGGGCCGATGCCGAGAGAGCTTTATGCAGTGGTGCAACTGCTCATGGGGCTGGGGATTCATCGAGTGTGGATGACGCTTACGGGTCTGCCTATGCGCAGCAGGGGGGAAGCGGCACCGGCCGTAGCTGCTAACGGTAGATGCAGAGCCACCCGTTTTGCCTGGAAATTTACAGGTCGATTGGCTTGGAATGAGAATGACCGCGCAAGCACGAACTTCCGAAATGCCTGTACGTAGAACTGACAGCAGCCTTAGAATGTGTTATTGGTACGGCATTGTAGCACTATGACTTTGCACTGTATTGAACAGCCGCATTTGCCGATAAGAATTTGTAGCAGTCAAAAAAAAAAACGAAAGAGAAGACGTGTTTAAATAAAAGCATGTTAAAATGACAGTGGGGATGGCAAGGTAAATATGCTGCTGATCATAATTTGCGCTCAGCCATTAGGTGTGGCCACGTGTAATCCATGCTTAAACCAGTGCAGGTGTTGGGATGAGAAGTGCAGCTTAAGATTGAATTCCTTAGAAGTATTCGGTAGCTGCTTCCGTTCCACGTCACAGGCAGTCCCAGAATTTCGCAGTGTCTGCACTGGAGTGTGCCAATTACTCCTGTAATGTGGAATAGCTCCTTTAATCTATCTACAGCGAGCTTCATTCAACCCAGCATACATCAACACCTCATATTTGGCGAGCTTGGGGCGTCAGCCAATGTCAACGATACGCCTAGCTCCCTCAAACGAGCCAGTATCACGTTCTGTGTTTTCGCTACAATACAAAAAGGCAACCCCAGCGGTCGGAAAGCCCCCACCCCAGCTAGCTTAGCCAATAGTGTCACAGACAAGAGAATGGTAGTTTTCAACGAATTCTGTATATCCGGGAGTGGTCCTCTGTTGAATAGAAAAAACACCAGCCATTCAACAACCCCAGCCAAAGTTCGCCTCTGCCGCATCCCAACGGAGACGAATTACAGGTAAGTATTGCCATATTCTATCAAATAACGGGCGATGATTCTTGGTTGCATTGGTTGGTTTGGGGGCGACAGATGTAGCAAATTATGGGCGATACCTGCAACTCTGGCTGAAGTTGCCGAATGCACCCTTACCGGGCAACAATAGACAAAAGGCCGTTGTCTCTTGTGTTCATTCATACAGTCACGAGGCCTTGGTTGTGTTTGTCGGTACATTTTGCACCTTGGATTGCGGCAAGGTGCATTGCAACTCGTTGCAGGCTAGGCGTTCTGCTTCTCCCCCGCCGCAGCAGGCGCTTGTGATGCGGGCTTCAGGACGCCTGGAGATTGGGAAGGGCGTCCAGTTGCATGTAAAGCAATCCCAGAAGTTCTTACACTCCACCGCAGCGCACATCAGGCTTCGGATAAGACCCAGGGCCCGCCGTGCACTACAGCTCAAAGTGCAAAACGGCCCCACAAAACACATCACGCCCTCTTCATTGTACATAAAACACTGTGGGCAGTTGTTGAAGACTTCTGCCTCCGTACCCTTTGTCCACTTCTGCGAGGTATGGTTTCGTGGCACCACTTGACAGACGTCTCAACATCTTACATACTACGCACCAGGAAGCTACATATGATCATGTAGCCCTTTGCAAAGCACGCCTAGTGACTGGCTGGGGGGTTAGCTGCTCGGAAATTCTACTCCTAATTACTTTAGCTCCATTGTTACGATTTGCCTTGGGCTATTATATAGGGCTCGTTACTGTGCGTTTAGACGACGTGGCGCTGTGACTCAGTAGAAAATGTGGAGCCTTGGCTTGGGTGCATGCAGGAGATCCCAATCAATTTGAAAACCTTTGCTAATTAAGGTGCTGCTGTCTCGGTTTAGCTGCCGCGTTTAGCATACGGCAAGCCCTCCTGCTCTGCTCGTTCCGTCACTGTCGGCTGCAGCGGCAGAAGGGGCCCCCTCCAGCCACACAGAACAGATGCAGCAGCAGCAAGATGATGAAATAGTGCAGAAGCCCTCAGTAAAATCGAAAGTATATGATGCAGCATTGGTCCCCTGCTGCAGCAGCAACAGCGGTGGCAACGGAAGCAGTAGGGACGGGTTTATGCTCTTCCACTGCTGCCTGTGGGATCGTGACGGAAGTTTTGCATGCAATGGATTGATGGCAGAAGTCTGCCCTCAAAACGAAGTTTCGAAGTTCGTCCTCCGTTTTTCACAATATCATCGGGCGAAATAACGCCAAAAGCAGCAGCAGTTCATTTCCGTGACAATCCTTGCAGAGTCTTTGCGACGGGGGCATTTACCAGGACATTAAACTTAGGCTCCGCAGGACAGCCGTATATTTGGAGAGGCATTAGCATCCGCACTAGGAAAAGCACCGGGAGGACGAGACGCACCGCCAAAGACGCCGCCGCTGCGCACAGGCCCCTTTTGGGGGACGAAGCAAGCAGTCGGGTGCAAGAGGAGCCTCATGCACAGCAAATGAAGCGACAGCTGAGCAACAGCAGCAATTGCAGCAAGAGCAGCAATTGCAGCAAGAGCAGCAACTGCAGCAAAAGCAGCAATTGCAGCAAAAGCAGCAGCTGCAGCAAAAGCAGTAGAAGCAACAAACCACGCAACAGCAACATGGATCTTCAGGGGCCAAATGGCGGAGGGATGCTTGCCCCAAGTAGCGCGGAAGCAGTAGCACCTGCTCCTTCGAATGCTGCTGCCGGTGCTGTTGAAGAACAGCAGCTGTCGGAGGGATCTGTTTCACCTTCGGGTCGTGGCAGTAGTAACGTCAGCGGCGGCGTGGTATCCTCGTATAGGTGCAGTAGCAGCGGAGGTAGCAACACCAGCGCCGGCAGCGGCACGAGCAGTGGCAGCAGTAGCAGTAGCAGCAGCAGCGCCTGCGGCGGCGGCGGCGGCGGGAGCAGCAGCAGCAGCAGCACAAGCAGCAGCAGAAGTAGTGTCGTGTCTTCCATGCGCAGCAGCAACAGCAACGTGTCCTCTGTTCGCGGGCCGCCTACTCATCGTCCCACCAGCAAACAGCAGCAGCAACAGCAGCATCGGGGTCCGACTTGTGGGGGAAAAAAGGCGCGATGTCTAGGCACCAACCAGTGGGTTGCTGCTCTGTTCAAACCGACGGGGGAGCACAGACTGGCCAAGGTAAAGTGCATGAATATGCGGTTTTTCTTGTTGTGACGCCGTAGCTACAATTCCCAGTGATGGTAATGGTTCACCAGCGTGCTCAGCTGACACTGGAGATGCTTGCAGTGTTGCTGCTGCAACGGAGGTGCAGATCTTGGTCAATGCCTTGCCACTCGTAGTACAGCTGCTGCGGTGTCCTTTGACTGCAGCAGCATACATGTGTGTGCTGGTGCAGATATTGTCAGTGAGAACCCATGGCGAGACGGGCTCGCACCTGCCAGATGAGGTGATGCAGCCGGGGCTCATAAGACAATTGAGGAGCAGCAGTAGCAGCAGCTTAGGCAGCATCAGTAGCAGCTGCAAGAGCAGCACGAGCAAATGCACTGTGTCGCGGGCGGGGAGTTCTTCCGCTCTCGATTCTGCAGGCAGCAACGAAGCAACCGAAGCAGCAGCATTGTGTCCTAGTGCTTATGAATATTATGTGCACTACCGCCTGACAAACAGACGATTAGACTGCTGGCTTCGATTCTCTGATTTACTCCCGGTGAATGCAAGGGGACAGGTATTGCTACCGACGGGTTTTGATCAGCATGGCACCTCACGGCAAACTTCCCCTACTGCTGGGGCCGCAGGAACAGAAGCAGCCGATGCTGCAGCACTTGAGGGAATGCGCGATCATGCAACCGCAGAGGCTGCTCGAAAAGAGGAGCACATGCCCAAGCGAATGAAGCTGTCGCACGAATGCCCAATTACCTCGGATGGTGCTGTTGCTTCTGTTGGTAGTGCAGTTGCCGGGTTAGCCGAAGTGTCCATGGCCGCATCTCTACCAGCGGCGGCACCAGCAGCAGGAGAGCGGGATGCAGCGGACGACTGCGCTGCCGCTGCTGCTGCTTGGAAACGCCTGGAGAGCGAGAGGAGTGCAGAGGCTGAGGAGCTCAAGGCGCTGCTCTTCGACCCTTCACTCGTCTTTTCAGATGTGCGCCGGTTTGAGTTTTTGTATTAGAATAGTGAAAGATACCATATTAACGTAGTGAAATATGCCATAACTACATTTGCCCCCAATTTCTCTCTTTCGTCTTTGGGTGTGTCCCAGCCCTGTACATATCTAGTGCCTTCTGCTGGTTGCCTGCTCTCGCTCTTATGCTGGACGTGCCTTTTCCTTGCCGTGCATCCTTCAATTGGTTTATGCACATAATCATGGGTTAGAACTCTAGTATTGTCCGCGAAATTTTGTCAGTAACGAACAGGTTAGGGGTGTAAAATATCACGCACATGCGGCCTGCGCGACTTGACCGTCGGAAAAACACACGCTAGAGGGATGTCTACGTTTCACTTCTGCTTGATTAAACATTCGCGGAGGTGAAGGGGATGAAAACCAGTATCGTATGCTCAATTTTGCATATGTCTGGACACAAGTAGTGCACGTGTTTTTTAGTATTATGCCTTTGAAAGCAACGAGCTGTTCTCGATTGAACTTTGTGCACTGCTGGCATCTTCTACATTTTCATTCTACTTGTCGCTTCGCCTCCTGGTTCTTACTGTTGATCTTACGTCTTTCCATCCGTGAAAGTTTCCCTCATCCTCAGTGCGACATGATTTTTGTGCTCTCGTCCGATGCTCCGTGGGCTCTGGTCAGCTTCTTTTGTGCTGGGTTTTACGATTGGTTTCGGATAACTTCGCCGCCTATTTACATCCCCTTTGCTTGCTTGCGTCGGCCGTCATTGCAGCACGATGACGAGGAACACGAGGGTATGGATTCAGCGACGTTGGCGGCACACGAAGAAGCTACGCGCGTGAAGACCGTTAACAGGATATTCTTTGGGGGTCAGGAGATTGACACCTGGTACTTTTCGCCTTACCCGGCTGAGGCGCAGGCCTCAGATCTTCACATTTGCGAATTCTGCCTCTCTTTCTTCCTCAAGGCCTCCGAGCTTCTCACACACTCCCTGAGGTGCACCGTGAGACATCCGCCAGGCAACGAAATCTACAGAGATGGACAGTCAGTCGCTCCAGAGTACAGCCAGGCTCATGCTGCTGCTGCTGCCATCGTACGGGCCTATGGTTCCGCCAACCGAGACGGCCACACGCAGTGGCCCGTTTGTGCTTTTTGTTGGTTTCACTTGCTGTCTGCTGGTGCTGGTGGACTATGGGCCGAATTGGGCAAGCGATGCGCAGCCGGCTAGCTATTTACAATACCTGCACTGAGCTTCCTTTGTAGTCGTTCCTGGTGTTTTCTGCTTCTTTTGCAGTTGCTGCTAGTGCTTCGATTGAGTGGTTGCTACTTTTCCTGCTTCCAAATATGCCCCTGCTGTTGCTGCGAAACGCAAGACACCGGTGGTATGCTTTCCATTGTTTGTTGTTGCTGCATCTGCTGCAGTTTGTCTATGTTCGAAGTTGACGGCAAGACGGCTCGAGTCTACAGCGTGGGTGCCTTTTCTCTACAGGCCACTAACAGTATCTGCAACTGCACCACCTGAACGTGGACATAAAGTAACATGCTGTCGTGTTTATTCTGTATAGGAGAACTTGTGCTTTTTGGCAAAACTCTTCTTGGACCACAAGACGCTTCAGTTTGACGTCGAGCCCTTCCTGTTCTACGTCCTTACGGAGGTCCGTAACCAATACCGTTTAAGCTTGTTCTTGTCGCGAGTAATTATGCGCATGTGCTCTTGTGCCGTTGGTGCTGTTTCAACCGCCCTTTCGTACTGCGTTCGTTTCTTTTTTGTTGTTGGTAGTGCTCATGACACAACTGCTCCTACGACGTTAGCTCCTGCTGTCTCTGCTGTAAACCTGTTTACTGCTGCGGGGCCCGAGAATGGTTTTGTGTCGGTCAGCGTAGCAGTTTGCATGTCCATATGATGCTATTCACTGCAACTTCTCAGGTTGACGCGGGGGGAGCTCACCTCATCGGATACTTTTCGAAGGTACTTAGTGTTAAGACCCTCGATGTTACTGCAGCTGTGTATAATGCTGGTGGTGGCGCACGCTGTCAGCCTACTACCATTTAGTGGTTTAACGCCTTTGCTAAGGAGCAAAGGCAGCAGCAGTAATTCCCACAGCAGTAGCTGCCAAACGCACAGCATCTGCCGGGGCTTGACAAATGCGTATCTGGTGCAGGAAAAGGTGTCTATTCAGGGATACAATCTTGCATGGTGAGACCATTGCTCCTTTCGGTGTTGCAGTTGCTGATGCTGCTGCTCATACATTTGCTGGTCCTGCTATCCTCACTGTCTGTTTCGCTGAGAGTTTCCTTGTTTGGGTGGACACGTGTCTCATGTGTACCCAGTCGGTGTGGCGGCAACGGCGCCAGTAGCACCAGCATTTGCAGTACCCGCACCAGCAACACCAGTAACAGTTGCTTTGCCAGTTGCCGCAACGTTACCGAAACTATCGGCAGTGTATCAGGAAGAGCACATACACTACGGAACAATGCAACAGCAGCAGTGGGAATGCTTGTCGTGTGGTGCCTGTCCTTTAGCATTTTGACTCTTCCGCAGCATCAGCGCAAAGGCTATGGACGCTTCTTGATATCATTTAGCTATGTGCTATCATTGAAAGAAAATAAACGCGGGGGACCCGAAAGGCCCCTCTCTGACTTGGGTCGCCTCAGTTACATCGGCTGGTGGAGTTGGCGGCTGCTGAACCTACTTTCAGAGCCACAGTGGATGGCCAAAAAACGCGTTTCCATACACGTAGGCAGTATGATACTTCTGTTGTTGCTGTATCTGGTGCTGTAGCTGCTGGCATTGCTGCCTACGTCTCCACCTCAGCATTGCCGTTTCCGGATGCTGCAAAGTGTATCGTATCGGCTTTAGCCTCCTAAATTGCTCCTTTCTCCGCTGCATTTGTTGCTGCTACTGTTGCCAGTGTTGCATCCAGACATAGCTTGTGCAGCGTTTCGCCAACCGGTGCCTCGGGTGCAGTGTGTGCTGCTGCTGTTCTGGCCTGCTGCTGCTGAGACAGTAGGGCCTCTCGTCATGCCAGTTTTTCTGGCCGCATCTGGCCCTTCTCTGTCTTACAACTAGGCGGTCTGTATCGCAGTCTTCAGTCCTTTTTTCTCTTTCCACGTCGGCTCGCTTCCCTTCTTCACCTGATCATCCCTTGTCTACAATATTGCGTGTGTGCTTGCTGCCTGCAATTTGGTGCTTTGCCTGCTTGCAAGATCGTGCTTTAGTATCAGTGCCTTCTTTCCACATATTTCAGGCCATCTCTTTGTTGCTTCTGGCAATGCATCCCCTTGGCATTTACAGAACCCGTTGAGGTTCGGCTGGTTGTTTCTGCGGCGCTGTTTCCGGCTTCAGGAGTTGGTGCGAGCTACAGCCATTCGCCCTGAGGACATTCAGAGGACTCTCGAGGAAATTGGTGTCCTTAGGTACCGCGACTGGATATTGCTGCTGTTGTGCTGCTGTTGTTGTTACTAGTTTTCCCGGGTTTGTTATATAAGCTGCTGTGACCGCCGCAAACCTGCTTCCTCCTCCTTCAGAGGTCGTCAATACACTTGGTGCACCTGTTGTTCCTGCTGTGAAACCAATTGTGGCGCTGATGCCACCACGACATTGATTTCTGCTGCTGCTGCCCGCATAAAGCTTCGTGCTGCTATGCTGGGTTGGCCGTGGGTGCGCTTACTCATGGGGCCCATGGTTGAGCTAGCGCTGCTTGGATGAGTGGTGCATCTTCTAATAAAGCTGCCTGTGTCGCAGGTATCTTCAGGGGCACCACGTTTTGCTGCTGCATCCTGACTTAGTCAAATGCCGCCTGCAGTGAGTTTTGCTTGCACAGCATCTCTACAGCTCGTTGGCACGCTTATGCAGAGGGGCACTATGACATTTGCTAACGGCGCGATTCATGCGTTTTGTTTTCACCCTACCTGCTGCTGCGTGTGCTGCTGCCCCCACTGGTGCCGCTCCTGCCTGCTGCTGTTGCTTTTCCCGTAGAGAGGCAGGCTCTGGAGGGGTGCCGGTACACCCGGAAAAACTCCACTTTTCTCCCTATCACCAAGGCCCGCCTCAGCCCAACGAGATGATGCCTCCTGCAGTGGCAGACGAAGATTAGATCGACCACTAGAGTGCCAGTCCTGCTATGGCTTTTGGATTTACAGAGGCGGGATTGGCGACCTCCGGCTCGTTAGCAGCAACAAACTTCCCGTCATTGTTAATGCAGTTACACAGTGCCCTGGGCCGCAGGTGACCTTCCATGATTCTGGCTCCACCATTTCGTTTCCAACCGGAGAAGCAGCAGGGTCATTTTCACCATAATTGGATGAAATGAACTGTCGTGACAGTTTACTGTCACGGGCGACTTAACCCTTGTCGACCTCGTTGAAGCCGAACGAGCATTTGCATGGAGAGACCGCTAACACTGTTTTAGTCTGTCTCACTGCTCTTGTACCTATACGTTTAGACGTAGCCAACAGCTGACATCCACGCTGCTGCCGAGACGGACGCGGTAGTGTTTTAGTTATTTATATTCTCACCAGCAAGGTTGTCTCGTTACTAGAGGATTTGTGTGTGTAGCAGCAGCCGCAGTAGCTGCAGCAGCACGTTCTTCAGAAGTGTTCGGGAGGAACAACACAAGCAGCAGCAAGACTGTGACGGCCTCTGGGTTTGGGGTGTTTTCTGCTGCTAGCTACGGATACACTCCTTCAGAAGTTGGTAGGGAAATGAGTACGGCCCTCATCAGAAGGTGTGCCAGTCCTGTAAGCGGCAGTCGGACCAGTGACAAACACACACTTAAAGCTTTTACAGAGCGCCGACCTACGTACAAAGCTGCCGCCGGATACAGAGGAGTGCGAGCTTTCAGTGGCTACTCGTTTCATGGGCTAGCTGGCGGCGGTTAGCAGACACCGGGAGACTAAATAGAAGGTACTGAGCCCTGTGGGACTGGAAGGGACAAGTGGTCGGGGAGGGGACGGATTTTGAACGTGGCATCTCACAGGGGAAAATCAGTAGTGGTGATAGAGGAACACGAAAAAGCGGAGGCAGAATATAACCGTACACGAGCTGGAACAATGAGGAAATCCAATGGCCAAGCATAAAGATATCAGCTCTGGCCCAAACCCAGACGAGGATATGCGAAGGAACACAACGTCCTCTTCGGTTCTATCACCGCAAATCACCCTGGGTGGAATTGCTGCATTTCCACACATTGCTGCATTGTGATTAAAAGCAGCGCAGCAGCAGATACCGCTCCTCGTAAGAGGTAGCATCACATGGCCACTTTCTACCTAATGTTTGCCACGTCGTCACTGAATTTGGTGCACTTTTCCCCATGTGCGCAGGCTGGGTACAGAGGGCCAAGTAGTAGGTTTTACATACGGGGTTAGTGTATGCCTACAGAAGAACGTGATTTCCGTCGTCTGGAGCAACCACTGTTGTGTACTGCACCACAGGCTAAATGTCGAGCCTGCATTCTCAGCTACAAAACTTGAAAAAGGTATTTGGAGTATGTGGATGATTTGCAAACAGCTGGCGTATCTCGAATGAGGCACTACCCACATCATTCTTGGAAACGGTAGTCTCTGAGGCTGCCCAATGATCCCGAAGTCTCTGTTCACTTCTACCACTTACCTAAATTATCGTTTTGTAAAAGAATATCCTGTTAGCTCTTAAAACCCTATATGAGGAGCAAGATGCATAAGTCAGATGGCACCATCTGATTCAGGAGCTGATTTCCTCAGCTTAACGTCCCTCTGAACCATTAAAATAATGTCATCTGCGGTCCAGTTGTAGGCGGGACTGGTTTTACGGTACTGGTCAGGCGGGACTAGAAAGACGGTGCGTGGTTGGGGCATTTTCCTTGAGAATAGACCGTCACCTGTTTGAGGGACAGAACTGGTCGCCATCACGATGGGGGAAGGCGTCTCGATTCTGGTTGACTGTAGCCAAGGAGAAAGAGATACTCAGATGATCTGTAGTAAAATCAATAAGCACTAATAATCGAGATAATGCACAGGAGAAGTCGGCACAAAGGCTAGTAGCATACGTCCGTACATCGGCTAGTACCTGACGAAGTCTATTGTTTTGCGGAGGTAGCTCTCTGCTCTCCGTATTTCATTACTCTGTGGAAGATGCGGTCGTGGTCTCGATGGGCGGCTTTTCCCTCCACGTACCTGTTCCGCCCTCTGATGCTGGTGGTATTTGAGTCCGTGGTTTCCTGTTCGCTACGAGAGATCTCTCCCCTTCGAGCTACAGCTGAAGCAATGATGGATTCCAGAAATTTACGTTACATAGACACAAGCGGCCATCTACTTTGCATCGTACAACTCACCCCCCCAAACGTGCACGCTCCCGCGTTAAGAGGCCCCCTCTCTTTCAACCAATATAGCCTGGGCTCCTGTCCGTCAGTGATCACGCCCTCCACCCTACCACTGCCCCTGATGGGTGCGAAGGAAATATCCCGGTGCGAGCCATTTAACGCACACCGTGTCATCGCTTCCCGAGGGTCATTCCCAAGGACATCTGAGCTGCACGTCTCACCTCCCCGTCACAGACGAAGCCGGCGCCTGACAGTCCGCTGTGGCGAATGCGGCGGGGACTCCATTCGCACCACAAACCACGCAGCGCTACGAATTTCGATGTGCTTATCATACTTCTGGTGTAGGTGCTATGGGATCCGCCTTCCCGATCGCTACAATACGTGCTATCCCCATTCGTTTGAGCCAAGCACACATTTCCAGAGGGTGCCTCGCAGCTGGCTACGCGGTATCCAACAGCCATCATGGTGGGTTATTGAAGCTCCCCTCAATAGGGAATGGGCGTATCCTTTCGTTCTGGCCAACAAGTGAGGTTATCCACTGCGATACTCGCACGCGCCTACTGAACACGATACTCGCGCGACAGACCGGAGCTGCTTACTCAGTTACAATGTGTTTCTTTCCATTAGAAACGTAAAATGGACGAGCAAGTGGAAATAAGCGAACTAATAGGGACAGAGAATAGCTGTCCCACAGCGAGTCCCTATGTGCATGCAGTCTATTGCATTAACGCTCCAAGTGGCGTTGCTACTTTAGCAGTTGTGTACCCAATAATCATTGCGCCTAGTTTATTTCACAGACGGCTAGATCTGTGGCAGGAGGTACGGCAGGCCATACGTGAAGTGCCGTCGGCACTTCTTTGCTACTGCTGCTGCTTCTTATTGGAAATTAACACCAAAATGGAATTCGGAATGGCGTGCCCCGCCTTATGTCGCGGACCTCGATCCTCGGGAAAAGTCGCTGGAGGGGTGTACCCAACAAAGAAATTAAACCTCCGCCTGTGCCAAATAGCACGGGAAAGTGCGAGACCGAGAGGAAAGCGCTGCCCAGCGAATAGAGCAAGCAGATCTGCCTATCGCCAATGGGTACCGTGTCCACTGATGTACGCGCGCATACGACGGATACGGGTGAATGTAGAATCGCTACTAGACAAGAGCACAGTACAGCTTTCCCAAAGGATACGGCCAGCGAATGCAACAACACAGACACAAACGCTACGTCCATAAACAGTACGTGCGTGTTCATTCTACTCACGGCCACCTTTTGGCATTCGTGCATGAAAATACAAATGTCCACGTATGCAGCCAGCTGCATAGCCCAGAAAGAAAAATATGCACAGCATGTCCGTCGGTGCTGATGAGAAAACCATGTTACATGCATGATATTCGTAATTCGCAAACGTAACGCACGTATGCATGCATACATGTCCACACAATCAATGGCTTCGTACTTTGGTCTTCAAAGAAAAATAGCTAACATATATGTCCTATATATATTTGCATTCGTTTTGAAACAGACAATCACTTGCTACAGCATGAACCTGCAGACACACAGCCACAACGCCATTCCATGCCTAGACAGAAACTAACGACTCATGAAGGCCTTCCCGTCGCAGCTAGAACTCAACAATATAGCACATAGACTGCCAACGCACCCGTACCGAGTCGCACAACACTATGTGCAGCCTGGCCATCTGCTCTGCATTCCTGGCCCTGCTGTGTTTGATCCACTGGCCGTCCCCGCGTTGCTTGCGCGTATGGCTGCACACACAATCACAGAAAAGGGCTCAGTATGCAAGTTCACGCACGAGCAAATGCCACAACAAAGGAATGCGGACGGCCTTGCTCTCCACAAACAGCGCGCCACGTCGGCGTAAATCCACTGGGAAATTTGTTATTTGACGACTGGCGCAAAGAGTGCAACTTGCCATTATTGCTACCTGAGCGTTCCAAAGCGCCCGATCGCTGCGAGACGGAACTTTCTCCGTCGCCTTCCTGCTACACCCCCCTTCAGAACATCTCCCGTGGCATGTCCCTATGTCGGCTTTTGTGCTGGTCTGCAGCCTTTCGATTCTCTCCTCCCTACTACCACTGTACCCCCGATCCCTAGGGAAAGAACCGTGCTGAGTTGCAGAGCTCTCCACAAGTCTGTTAATGTTGCTTCTGCCTCCGCGCGCAGCGTCCCATGCGGTTTGATTGACCCCCCGAATGCATCCACTAGGCCCCTTTCCGTCAATGGCTGCTCTACGTAGCACGCAACAACCTCCACCCGATTCGATGCAGTCATCCTGTTCTCCAGCAGCTGTCCCCAAATACGTGCTGTGACACTCGCGGAAGCTGGGACAGCAACCCTGTGGTTCGTCCTTGCCACGTGTGGGGCACATCGCAAATCGGCACGTAGGAGCATTTGATGCTGGCGGCGTTGTAGGCCTGCATATAAGGGGAACCATGGGGACCGTCGTGAGAAGAAAAGGATGACCCGGTAGGGAGCAAGCTGCAGGGACCGCCCTATGGGATGCTGAATGACTGGGGGGCGTGGGGTTCTCGGGGTTCGGAAATGAGGGGGTAGTTGAGACAGGAACAACTGTATTACAACCATGAGATGGAGCAAACCTGGAAGCTATGTCAACTGCTGGGCACTCTTTACCGTGACACTCTGAACCGTGGACCTCCGCACAGGGAGGTGAGGTGGTCACAGAGCATTGAGGGCGTGGTACGGATGTGCGTGAAATAGCCTCCACCATAGGCACCCTCAAACTTCCAACCATCCTTTGGTTGGCTTCCTTTTTGCCGGAGCCCTTTGCATTCCCAAATTCCCTGCCAGGCATCATCGCGAAAAGCAACTGGGGGTTGGCAGACTGAGTGGTGAATTCCTACTAAAAATAGCACACACGCAGGGGACGCATACACAGTCCGTCTTTTGACCGGAAACTCTTATTTATGTGGTGAATAAGTGCCGGAAGCGCACTTGCTGGATCACACGCCTGCATTTTCATGGAACAACCAGTGGTCGGTCCTCAGGTCCACGGCAAAAACCGACGCTGCCTTCTTAGTCACACGGCTCCTAGAGTCAACTTCACACAGCTTGAAAACTATATTAAAAGTATCTCGGTACTTTACGCTCCTGGTTCATCTCCATGGAGCAACCAAACATTCCATTCGGGGAGGAGGTAGACCCTGCCGCCTGCCTGTGGTCCCACCGCTTTTTGCCTACTCACCAGATTATCGTTGCGTAAATGAATCGCCTTGCTCATTAAGTACCTTTTGAACAGAAACAGGAATGAGAGTTGTAGCAGTCTTGGGTAATTCAGACACTGTCAAACCTCGACTACTTCAAGTGGCGTTGATCTTGCATCTGTTGCACATCAGCTAGCGTGGTGTAAAGCACTGCCAGACACAGCACCCCACTAAGCCCCGGACTCGGACGCGATGCTCGAAAACAACAAATTAAATTCCAATTGCAGTTATATTCCACTCGGAATTGGTTAGGTTAAACGTGGAAAAGGCATTTTATTTGCGAGTAGAGCGTCAACTCCCTGGAGGAATGCGTGGTTGTCTCGATTCTCCGTTGCTTCTGAGCACGCTCGGCAGACTGCTGCAACTGCCAATGTGCTAGTTGACTGGTTTTCAGCAATATCGAACACGACTCAGCCTGTAGACAGTGCACACAAGCAATCCCTCTAGTGGCTATCAGACCGTCGTACTAGGGCAGTTCCTGTCCTTAAATAGCCCAGGGCTGCGTGCCGCTTACTTGCATGCCGGTGATCAACAGGCCAGGATAGTTGGCTTTTCGAACTATGCTCCACAAATATTCCCCATGCCGCAGCTGAGGAGAGCTCTCGTCCAAATTCCGCGACTCCCATACACTTGCCAGCGTTTTTCGTTGCAGTGAGGCAAATAGTAGCTGCGGAAAGCAGGCCCACAGACGGGTAGCCTGTTGCAGAGCAGTCCAAGGTCGGAAATGCTCTCATTCAGGAGGAACTTGGGAGAAATACATGCAGATACAGCACCCTCAACAGCGTCGTTAACAGCTCAGCCCAGGGCAGCACCCGGAGAATGAAAATTGATACGGATGTACCCTGTGTTGAGAAAACGGTAAACAGGTGAGTGCTCCGTCGAACTGAAACGAGAACGGTATATGCCAAGCATGTCTTCCTGCTCCCACAGTCCAAGAACGACTGGTTAAGCGATCTGGAGTCGGCGAAGCAATGCCAAGCTCGTCTGGACGTCTCCTTTTCCCTCACGGCCTACGTGAAGAGCCAATTCATAATGGCATTCACTTCGTTAAATGAGCAGCAATGAACAGGCATGCTAAGGGTATTCCTGCCTAAGCACGCATATCTTCGTTACGGATCTTATCCAGGATATGACTGCTTCCCCTCGAAAGCTGGAATGCAAGTTCATCTCGGAGTTGGCAAGGGTTGGCAAGTGTACAGGGTGCAGCACAATCAGTAAAAACGCAAACAGGTGAAGTTATTGGTCACAGCAGCCCGTAGCCAGACGGGCTGCCAAGGGAACCCTATATGATGAAAACGTGAAACCAACACAAGTGCAGCAGCAGGTATTCATCGAAAAGAGCATACAACCACAGCATACACCGGCCTTGCAGAAATTGCTGGAAATTACCCTAATAGGAATGACTAATTATAGAGCTTAATTTTATTGGGCCAATGGAGCCCAGCCCAGTCGGAGCAACAAAAGACAGTATGCGAATCCACCTCTCAAGAGACGGAGTAAATAAACTGTGTTCCCCAACAACGTTCCCCTTTGCAATTGGCGAGTTTCCTCCTGAATATGCAGAGGTTTCTGCACTAATGTATTCATGCACGGATGACGTTCGCGGCGAACGCTTGCAGCGCAGTGCCATTAAGTGCTACGAAGTGTAACAGGATCCCTTGGCTATTCAGTAAATGCTGAATCATGAAGAACATGTACTCCAATGCATGCATGTACCACAGACGGGTAGCCTGAAGCGGAGCAATGGCTAGTCACGAAATCGCTTGCACTGGCGGAAGCACGGCTGGACCCCTGTGCGCGTATGTGCCTGCACTCCGCAGTAGGTCCATTCGGCCGTACTCCGAATACGTACAGGGAGCGTCATCGTCGCTCTGGCTGCAGGCCTCTTTTCCGCGTTTCTCAGGGCTCTAGAGTCGATAGAGGAAGTGAGCCGGGACTTCGTTCCACAGTGTTTCGATTTTGGGAGTTGACACCTATGCAGCCAGCTGCATAGCCCAATAAGATAACTATGCGCCTGGGGCGTTACCTGCATGCGTTGGAGTACATGTTCTTCATGATTCAGCATTTACATAATATGCAGGGGTTTCTGCACTAATGTATTCATGCACGCCCACATCCGTGAGGGAGCCCAGCTTTGTTCCTATTAGTATACTATATATAGTATGCTGTTGGAGGACGACTCGGCACAAATGTGCAAATTTGAATCGCTTATCCATGCCTCTTTGCGCGGTTGAGGCTTGCTAGGGGCTCCGCATTCTGCTTTGATCACACAAGCTGAACCGTTTGCGTACCTGTGCAAAGCCCGTGGACACTGTGTTCCGCCAGTTAGCATGCTCCGCCATTTTCCCCGTCGTCTAGCACGAAGGAGCGTCCTCAACTCCATACCGACAATAGCTGCACCCATCAGCGAAGACGCTGCTTGCTATGACAACTCGCACAGGGGTCCAGCCGTGCTTCCGCCAGTGCAAGCGATTTCGTGACTAGCCATTGCTCCGCTTCAGGCTACCCGTCTGTGGCGGATGACGTTCGCGGCGAACGCTTGCAGCGCAGTGCCATTGCTACGAAGTGTAACAGGATCCCTTGGCTATTCAGGAGGAAACTCGCCAATTGCAAAGGGGAACGTAGTTGGGGAACACAGTTTATTTATTTCACCTCTTGACTCCACTTTCCTGAATAGGGCGGCACAGGGACCTGGGGCAAGAGGTAAAGACGCATTCGCAGCACAGCTAATAGGAGTTGCTGCGCCATTGCACAGACAGACACAAGCATAAGCGAACCGACACTCTAACGATACTTTAGCAACAAACGGAACGGTATGCCAACTTCTCGACTCTTAATAACCAGCGTGGACATCATTTGCTTCGCTTGTAGGCGCACCGCATAACCGCTACGAAGTGTAACAGGATCCCTTGGCTATTCAGGAGGAAACTCGCCAATTGCAAAGAGGAACGTAGTTGGGGAACACAGTTTATTTATTTCACCTCTTGACTCCACTTTCCTGAATAGAGCGGCACAGGGACCTGGGGCAAGAGGTAAAGACGCATTCGCAGCACAGCTAATAGGAGTTGCTGCGCCATTGCACAGACAGACACAAGCATAAGCGAACCGACACTCTAACGATACTTTAGCAACAAACGGAACGGTATGCCAACTTCTCGACTCTTAATAACCAGCGTGGACATCATTTGCTTCGTTTGTAGGCGCACCGCATAACCTGTCGTCGCAGGGTCGGAAGGAACTGCTTATTCAAGCTGCTTGTAGGCTTAATCTTGTTTCTTATTAATAGAGTGGAAATATTACTACTATAGTTACTACTGCTACTACTACTAATACTAATACTAATACTAATACTAATACTAAATACTAATACTAATACTAGTACTAATAATACTACTACATCTACTACTAGTAGTACTTCCACTTCTACTATAACTACGACTACCGTCAGCCATCCGCCCCCACGAGCAGACGGAAGTTGTCACACCCACGAGCTCCACTGGGAAGGGAGATATTTTCTTTTCATGGCTACAGCACCGCTAACATTCCTCCCTGTGGGAAGTGCGATTATCACCTGGTGTCTGCAGCCTTATACATCTAATTGGATATGCCAAGCATATCAAGCCACCCCCTTTAGCGCAGAACCCTCTTCAACTCCCAAAATCGAAACAAAGTGGAACGAAGTCCCGGCTCACTTCCTCTATCGACTCTAGAGCCCTGAGAAACGCGGAAAAGAGGCCTGCAGCCAGAGCGACGATGACGCTCCCTGTACGTATTCGGAGTACGGCCGAATGGACCTACTGCGGAGTGCAGGCACATATGCAAATATACGCAAACCATTTCCGTATAAGTACCCTTGCACGATAGAGAACTGTATACCACTTGGTTGACTCTCAATAGCCAACTGTTGCAGCTGGCGCTACATGCGCAGGTGCATTTCCCAGCCTAGTGCGGCCAATACTGCAGCGATTGCCCATTTGTATTGTCTCTAGGAATAATCTTATCTCGCATTACTACTGAACATAGAACAAACTCAAACTACCACTATTGCTACTACTACTGCACTTCTAATTACTACTACTATCATCAGTCATACGGCTTGAGAAGCAAACGCGAATAGAGACACCCAGGACTCCAGTTGACAGTTAATGACGCTTTTTTCATCGTGTTACAGAACCGCTAACACGCCCAACCTCACTAACTTCACTTACAAGAATATTGGAATTAACACACTCTCCTTTGTTGGTCCTTTGGAGTGCAGGCTCACTCCGATACTGTGCCGGGCAACCCTCTACACC
>NW_013566759.1:10000-12500 GCF_000499605.1 Eimeria maxima | reverse complement strand
AGTTTACGGACAACATTTCCAGTGTAGTATAATATATATTATTTATTTAATTATATTTAATTATATTTAATTATATTTAATTATATATAACTATATTTAATGAATAAAAATAAATATAAATTATAATAAAAAAAGAAAATGAAGTTATTTCCTATAAAAAAAGAAGACAAGGAAGAAAAAATGGCAAAAAACGCTGCAGATTGCTGCATGCGCTGCAACTTTGGGGCTTTAATAATAAATAAATAAATAATAAATAGCATTATATATAAATAAATAAGAAGGAAGAATAATAACAGAGAGATAATAAGCTTTATCTTAGAATAAATAATATAATAATAATATTTATTATAATATATATATAAATATATATTCATATATTTATATATTTATATTTATATTTATATTTATATTTATATTTATATTTACATTTATATAATAATAAATATATTTATTGTATTGAATCAACTTGTGCAATTGCAGCAAATAATTGTTGTTGGTAAATATTTATTTCTTTTTTTTTTGTTTCTTTTTTGCTTTTTTTTATTATTTCTTCGCTTTCTTCTTTATTAATAAAAGATAAACAAACAGCACATTCTTTTCTGCATTGTCTTCTCTTTAATACTTCATCTAGGCTACAATAAATAAATAAATAATATAATTAATATACTATTTATTTATTTATTTATTTATTTATTTATTTATTTATTTATTTATTTATACTGCATGCATAGCTGCCTATACACCTGAAGATTCGCTTACCAGAGTAAATGAAATTCGTGTCCTGTGACGACAAAAACGGGTAGAAAAAAGGAGAAAAAAAGAGAAAAATAAATAAAAAAATAAATAAATAATTAAATAAATAATTAAATAAATAAAATGAATTAAATTAAACATAAATAAAAAGAAGAAAAAGAAGAAAAAGAAGAAAAAAAAGGAGAAAGAAATGCTCACCGCATAATAGACGAAATAATGTTGGCTTTGCAAGATGCATCGATTCAGACTTTGGCAATAAACACTACAATAAATAAATAAATAAATAAATAAATAAATAAATAAATAAATAAATAAATAATAGATAATTAAATAAAATAATATAAATAAATTAAAATACAAAATATATATATTTAACTCACAAGAGGACACGAATCTTCTTCTGTTGCTGCGGATGCTGGCACCTCCATTCCCTGCTGCTGCTGCTGCTGCTGCTGTTGCTGCTGCTGCTGCTGCTGAGTTGGTGCATATACACCTGAATTGTTGCATGCATGCAAGGCGTTACGAGAGGTCCATCCTTCTGCATATTGTTGTATCTGAATTAGAGGGGAGCCAAGAGCTCCTGCTGTAGGCCTCTCTATAATACTGCATGCAGCTGTATATACACCAGGAGATGCATCTATTTCCCTGCTGCTTCTTTCTCTTGTTAATTTTATTCCTTTTATAGATAACCAACGACAAGGGGGAGGTGTTAATGCATTTGCTGCTTCTTTTGTGCTGCAGCATAGAGGGTAAAAAGAGGAAAATAGGGGAACAGAAGATAATAACAATTAAACGTACAGTCGTACAGGAGAAGCAGCAGCAGCAGCAACAGGAGGAGGCAGTGCTGTTTATAAATAAATAAAAGTTTTGCATGCGAAGGATTTCGAGGAAAAGGGGAAGAGTTTTTCGATGCACCAGCTGCTGCTGCTGCTGCTGTTGCTGCTGCTCACCGAATTCAACTCTATTAGTCGGACTTCCTGCATGCAATCTTTTGTGGCCGACGATCTTCTTTGATTCAATTTTTCTCTCTTTGTTGCTTTCCTTAGAAGGAGAGGCTGCTGACGGTGTTGCTGCTGTTGAGTTGCTGCTGCTGACAGTAGGCCAATATTCTTCCTTGCTGCATGCAGAGGAAATATTTTTATTGTTTATTCGTTTTATTGTTGAAGAGGGGAAATTAAATGATGAAGATATTCTCTTGCTGCTGTCATTGTCAAGACCGTAAGTTGATGAAGATGGCAGTCGCGTGAGGATCTCACGCAGCAATTTCGTCTGCGCTTCTACCAACTAAAGAATTTTAATATTGAAATTTAATTAAAAATATTTAAAATAAATAAATCAAACCTTTTCAAGGAAAGAAAGCTTCGCTAATATAGGAGCCAAAGGATCTAATCGTTGATCTGCTGTTGAGAAATTCACATTCCGTCGAAACGCCGTTGCCGACGCGAGAAACACACTGCCGTCGCACATGTTAAATGAGTAGAAAAAAGAATAAAAAGAAAATTTTCAATAATAAAATAGAAAGTGTTAAATAAAAAAAGAGGAATAATGGGTCTTATTCCTCCTCATTTGCCTTCGCTTTCCTCGATTCATCGGTAACACTGACTGCTGCCACACACACACTCGCCCGACTTGAACGAGAAACCTGTCCATACACCCCAACACCTCCATCTCACGCTTGCAACTTTTTCGGCTAAAAGTAGTCAAACTTTAAAATTTTTTCGTCAAATGTTTATTATTTTTAATTTGC
>NW_013566759.1:0-2500 GCF_000499605.1 Eimeria maxima | reverse complement strand
ACAAGAACAACAGCAGCAGCAATAGCAGCAATAGCAGCAGCAACAGCAGAAATTTCTATCTATTTAGGGATACGATTAGACAGATGTGCTGCAGCATATTTGCTGCTGCTGCTGCTGCAGCAAGAATAACGGCAAAACACATTAAGGTGAATCTGTTGTTGCTGCTGCAGCAGCAGCAGCAGCAGCAGCAACTGCAGCAACAGCAGCAACTACAGCAGCAATCTCTGCATGCATGCAACAGCAATGACTCACCACTTGACATCATAGACGTAAGCATCGCCTCCTTCAAAACACCCCAACGGCTCCCCTAGCTCCTGCAGCAGCAGCAGCAGCAGCAGCAGCAAGCAGCAGCAGCAGCATCAAGCAGCAGCAGCAGCATCAAGCAGCAGCAGCAGTTGACAGATCTGAGCAATTCGTAGCTTATTACAGACCAATCAACAGCACCAACACCAACAACAACAGCAACAGCAGCTGCTGCTGCAGGAGCAGCTGCTGCTGCTGCTGCTCCTGCTGCAGCAGCAAGCCTACCTTAGCATTCCATAGTTTAACAGACCAATCAACAGAAGAAGAGAGAAGAAGATAAATAACACAACAACAACAACCACCACCAGCACCAGCACACAGCACCAGGATCAGCAAACAGCAGCAGCAGCAGGAGCAGCAGCAGCAGCAGCCTACCTTAGCATTCCATAGCTTAACAGACCAATCAACAGAAGAAGAGAGAAGAAGATAAATAACACAACAACAACAACCACCACCACCACCACCACCAGCACACACCACCAGGAGCAGCAAACAGCAGCAACAGCAGCAGCAGCAGGAGCAGCAGCAAGGGTACCTTAGCGTTCCATAGCTTAACAGACCAATCAACAGAAGAAGAGAGAAGAAGATGAGGTAAATAATTTCTTCCTTCAATTATATTTGGATGGAAATGTAAGGAAGTAAGAGGACCACCATGAGCCTCAAATGCATCTATTATACCTGCCTTACTGTATATAAATATATAAATAAATATATAAATATATTATTTATTTATTTATTTATTTATTTATTTATTTATTTATTTATTTTATTGTCTTATTCGTACACCACCAGCTAACGGCGTTACAATAGCATACATATAAATATACATATACAACAACAGCAGCAGCAACCCCACCACCACTACCACCATCACTACAACCACCATCAGCAGCACCACCATCAGCAGCAGCAACAGCAGCAACAGCAGCAGCAGCAGCAGCAGCAGCAGCAGCAGGAGGAGCCTACTTTCCATGTATATTAGCCGTCATAATATTTGCATCCTCTGTTCCTATAAGAAGGAAATTAACCTCCGATTCACCAAAAGAAAAACATTCAACACATATATCCCTACTACCCCGACGTAAATCTATACTTTCCTGTAATAAATAAATAAATAAAATAAATAAATAAATAAATAAATAAATATAAATAAATATATATATTCTGCTGTTTCTGTTGCTACTGTTGTTGCTCCTGTTACTCCTGCTCCTTTTGCTGCTCATTGCGATTATTGCGGTGGTTGTGGTTATGGTTGTGTTATTGGGTAAGAAAGGAAGGAAGGGAAGGAAATAATAAAGAACACGTGCAACAGCAACAGCAGCAACAGCAGCAACAGCAGCAGCAGCAGCAGCAGCAGCAGCAACAGCAGCAGCAGCAAGAGTATACGTACTGCTGGCTGTCCCATCATTTGTAATGACCATTGACAAAGACGTCCTTCTTTATCAACAGATACAACATTATGTGCATTCTTTGTTCCTACCATCTCTAGGCAGTATACCTAAATAAATAAATAAATAAATAAATAAATATATTTAATTTAATTAATTATATTATATTAATTTATTTATTTAATTAATTCATGTTTTCTTTATTTATTATTATTTATTTTTTTTCTTTTTTCCTTACCGGGCTTGCATGCCCCTTAGAAGACAAAGGAGTCCGCTGCACAGGCTTTTGCTGCAGCACAGCAGCAGCAGCAGCAACACATACTGCATGCATGCATGCATACTGCATGCATGCATGCATACTGCATACACCAGCAGCAGCACCAAAACATAATGCATGCAACAGCAGCAGCAATAACAATACAGACTGCATGCAGCAACAGCAGCAGCAGCAACAGCAGCAGCAGCAACAGCAGCAGCAGCAACAGCAACATGAATAGCAGAAGTAACAGGATAGAAAGAAACACCAGCAACAGCAGCAGCAGCCCAACACTCCAGCATATATACATAAATTAAATACATTAAACATAATAAAATAAATAAATAAATAAATAAATAAATAAATAAATTAATTAATTAATTAATTAATTAATTACCTGTACCCTCCAATCCCATGTAACTATTGCACCACTATATGTTCCTCCTAATACAACATGAGGTTCAAATTTATTGAATAACGCGCTGCATATAGCAGACTAACAAGAAAAAAAAAAAAAAAAAAAAAAAAAAAAAAAAAAAAAAAAAAAAAAAAT
>NW_013566758.1:10000-16459 GCF_000499605.1 Eimeria maxima | reverse complement strand
TATATATATATATATATATATATATATATATATATGCACCTTAGTACACCTTAGTACAGCTAGCTAACTGTAGTAACCTGCCTGTAGGTACTAAACTCGTGCAGCTGTGTACACCTAGCGACAGCTAGCTGTACGTAGCTGCAGGTAGCTGCTGCAACTGTGAGAGGAATTAAGACGGGATGAGGAAGGCTGTGGAGGCGTTAGAGGGTTTAGGGTTGAGGGTTTAGGGTTTAGGGTTTAGTGTTTAGGGTTTAAGAACAAGACAAGACACAGCAGCGCCTGTCTCATAACCTTTTTGCTGCAGAAGAAAGCAGCAGCATCTTTATACATTTATACACCGCATGCATGCATAATTTTAATTCCTTTTATCCTTTTTTTGTTTGTTTTATAGCCCCACAAAGGAACAGAAGAAAGTCATTTGTACAGGACCATAGGAGGATAGCTGCCTGTACACCTGAATATGCATGCAGAGATCCCTTACCCATCATATCATTAAAAAAAGAATAAAATAAAATTATTATTTATTTATATCTTAAAGAATTTCAGCTGAAGGTCGCGTGTGCTGCAACAGACCAGCAGCAGCAGCAGCTGCTGCAGCAGCAGCGGCTGCGGAGGCGGAGGAGCCCTGGGCTTCTTCCCTTTTGCTGCTCCTTTATAAGAAAAATATTTTTAATTTAATTCGTTAATTAAATTAATTTTAATTGTTTTAAAATACAATTAAAATAGCAAGAAAAAGAAGTAGGAGAAGGAGAAGAAGGAGAAGAATAAGAGGAAAAAATCCAGCAGCAGCAGCAGCAGCAGCAGTCGGCTGCAGTGACACTGCAGCAGAGTTTTGTAATAAAAAGAAATTCTTTTTGTTTATTTTTAGCATCAAAATAAACCTTTGAGTCAATTTAATTCATTTTTATTCCAGCAGGGAAAAGGTGGTGTGGGGGGACCATACCAGCAGCAGCAGCAACAGCAGCAGCAGCAACAGCAGCAGCAGCAGCAGCAGGAGCAATACCGACCGGTTCACAGATTCTTTAGGTGTACGCACACCTCATGCCAGACAGCAGCAGCAACTGCCCTTGACTACGTCTACTCAACGATTTCTACCCCACTCAGCTGCTAGAGCAACGGAGGCCGCAGCAGCTGCAGCAGCAGCAGCAGCAGCAGCCCTGCTGCAGCTGCTGCAGCTGCTCCTCCCAGGTGGCCCCTCAGTTGGACGGTCTTGAGGCTGCTGGGGGAGGCTTTGAGGTGGCAGGAGCAGCAGCAGCAAAAGCAGCAGCTGCAGCAAAGGCAGCAGCAGCAGCAGCAGCAGCAGCAACAGCAGCAGCAATAACCTTGCAAGACAGCGGCAGCAGCACAATCCCTGCTGCAGCAACTGCTGCTGCTGCAACTGCTTCGCCGGCCTTAAGATGTCTCAGATAGCGGAGCCAATGCAGCAGCAGCTGCTGCTGCAGGAGCAGCAGCTGCTGCAGGGACAGCAGCAGCCGCAGCACCAGCAGCGGCCAACCTCTCCACGGCAACCTCACGCATTTGCACAGCCAACATGGAAGGAACAGCAGCAGCAGCAGCAGCAACAGCAGCAGCAGCAGCAACAGCTTTTTAACCAGCAGCAAATGCTTGACCTGTCACGAGAGAAGCAGCAGCTCGTCTCGCCACGGGGGCTCCACGGGCAGCAGCAGGAGCAGCAGCAGGCGCAGCAGCAGGAGCAGCAGCAGCAACAACAACAACAACAACAGCAGCAGCAACAGCAACAGTGGCAATCACAGCAGGAGCAGCAGCAGCAAGGGTTGCTGCGAGGCACCACAATCTTGAAGGCTCATCTGCTGCAGCAGAAGCCGGAGCAGCAGCAGCACCAGCAGCCATGGCACGGCAGTACCTCCCCCATATTGGCGCAACAGCAGCAGCAACAGCTGCTGCAACAGCACATGAAGCTGCAGCAGCACAAGCAGCAACAGCAGCAACAGCAGCAGCAGCAGCAGGATGTACCCGCCTTCTCCCAGCTAAGAAAGGCTGAGGGTAGCGCTGCAGCGCTTGCTGCTGTTTCTGTTGACTACAACAGAAACAGAGGCAGCAGCAGCAGCACTACCAACACTGGCAGCAGCAATGACAACAGCAGCAACGAAATAAGAGGCGCACCTGTCTCTTTGCAGAACATCAGCAACAGCAACAACTGCAGCAGTAGCAGCAGCAGCAGCAGCAGCCTTCCCTTGGGTTCCTTACGGCTTCAGGATAACTTACAGCAGCAAACAGGACCTTTACGCCTGCATGTGTCTCCCATATTGTTGCAGCAGCAGCAGCAGCAGCAGCAGCCGTTTCATTCGTCTGAGCAGCAGCAACAGCAGCAGCAGAAAACGCAGCAGCAGCAGCAACAGCAGGTACTGCCTCACCTGTCTCCTTATCGACAGATTCCCGCCTTTGCTCGCCGCGCCATTTCTAGCCTCCGGAAGCAGCCTCAAAGCAGCAGCAGCAGCAGCAACAGCAGCAGCAGTAGCGGCAACAGCAGCGACAACAGCAGCAGCTGTGTCAGCAGCAGCAGCAAAGCCCGCAGCAACAAACCCACGCGACTGCCTGCAGCAGTACCGCAGCTGGTGCTGCACCCCCCAATTCTGCAGCAGAACTTGTGGCAGCAACCGCCGCAGCAGCAGCAGCAACAGCCACAGCAGCAGCAGCAACAGCAACACAGCAGCAGCAGCAACACCAAGCCCGCAATATCATACCCAATCTTTGGCATGGCATCGTCAGACGGCAGCACATGCACAGCAGCAGAAGAAAATTTGGCAGCAGCAGCAAAAGCAGCAGCAGCAGTAAAAGCAGCAGCAGCAGCAAAAGCAGCAGCAGCAGCAAAAGCATCAGCAGCAGCAGCAACAACAGCAGCAACGGCAAAAGAGGAAACTATTAAGACAGCGCACCAGCTCTCTTTTCAGCCGGCTCAAGGGGCTGCCTCTCTTGCTGCTGCTGCTGCGCTGCAGCAGCAGCAGCGGCAACAGCAACAGCTGCAGCAGCACCTGCTGCAACAGCAGCAGAACATGCAGCAGCAGCAGCAGCAACGGATTCCGATTCGTTCATTGCCTGAAACATACGTAGGAGAAGAGGAGGTTGATGCTCTTGCAGCAGCAGCAGCAGCAGCAGCAGTAGATGCTGTTGCTGCTGCTAGGCTACGAAGCTTTACTGCTGCCACGAGCAGCAGATTAGTTGCTGCATGCGTGAGCCCAAGGTCACCCACCCAGCGACTGCAGTACCAACAGTTGCTGCTGCAGCTGCAGCAGCGGCAGCACCTGCAGCAGCAGCAGCAGCAGCAGGAAGAGTCGCAGATGCTACCGGCCGTTGCCTTAAACCGTCTGCGCAAAGTAATGGAAGATAGTGGCAGCAGCAGCAACAGCAGCATCAATAGCAGCAGCAGCAGCAACAGCAGCAGCAGCAACAGCAGCAGTAGCAACAGCAGCAGCAGTAGTCAGAGGCTCTACGTAAATGACAACAGCAGCGAGTACAGTTGCGCCAGCAGCTGCAACAGCAGCAACAGCAACAGCAGCAGCAGCAGCAGCAACGGCAACAGCAGCAAAAGTAGCAGCAGCAGCAGCAGCACCTTCATGACCTCCGCCGATTTCGAAGAAGATAGTAGTTACTCAGGGTGGTATGAGCAGCAGAGACGCAGCAGCAGCAGCAACAACAACAGCAACTGCAACAACAGCAGCAGCAGGAGCACTGCCAGCACTAGCATCAGCACCAGCATCAGCGGCGCCAGCAGCAGCAGCAGCAGCGCGAGTAGAGGCGGGAACGACAATACAAGCAGCAGCAGCAGCATCAGCAACGACAAAAACAGCAGCAGCAGCAGCAGCAGCAGCGGCGCACCAGTTGTGCTGCAGCAGCAAAGTGCTGCTGAGTTTGGGGGGAAATCCGAGGGAAAATTTTACTTCCTTGCTGCAGCAGAAGCAGAGAAAGGAGGCAAAGCAGCAGCAGCAACAACAGCAGCAGCAACAGCAGCAGCAGGAGCACCAACTGCAGTAACACCAGCTGCAACAACAAGCCCAACAGCAGCAGCAGCAGCAGCAGCTGATGCTGCAACAAATGCTGCAGTGAAGGACGGACGCCAGACCCAAGGAGCTGCAGAGCAGCAACGGGACTACCCTGCACCAGCAGCTGATGCAGCAGCAGCAGCAGCAACCTCAGCAGCAGCAACCTCAGCAGCAGCGAAAGCAGCAGCAGCAGCAACAGCATTACCAGCAGCAACAGCTGCAGCGACACAGGTAGGAAGTGATGCTGCATCACTGCCTACAGCAGCAATAGCAGCAGCAGCTACAACAGCAGCAGCAGCAGCAGAAACTGCTGCAACAAGTGCAGCAGCAACACCGTGTACTGATGCTGCTGCTGCTTCCGAGACCACTGCAGCAGATGATATTATTTACAGTTCCCCTGCTTCTCCAGCTGCTGCTGCTGCTGCTGCTTCTGTTGCTGCTGCTGCTGGCGACATGCCAGCAGACTATTCAAGGTGTACATACACTTCAATGACACCTGAAGGCAGCAGCAACAGCAGCAGCAGCAGCAGCAACGGCGATTTCCTGTCCCTAGATAAATGGCTCAAGCTGCTGCCTGCTACTGCAGCAGAAGTAGCAGCAGCAGAGAAGGTCATAGAGCACATGCAACAACAACAGCAGCAGCAGCAGCAGCAGCAGCAGCAGCAAGAAGCAGCCACACAAAAAGGAGCAGATGCAACTGAACACGAAGAGGAGGTAAGGAACAGCATAATACTATCTGCTGCTGTTTTTGCTGCTGGTTCTGCTGCTGTTCTTGTTGCTGCTGCTGCTGCTGCTTCTCCTGGGGAAAGCTTTATTTAGCGCTGTTGCTGTGCTGCTGCTTCTGCTGCTGTGCTGCTGCTTCTGCTGCTGTGCTGCTGCTGCTGCAGCTGGATCTACACCTCATTGATGGTGATTTGCTGCGGCAGCGTTGGCTGCATCCAGCAGCAGCAGCAGAAGAAGACATTGACCCCGATTTACAGCAGCAGCAGGAGGAACAGCAGGAGCAGCACGAGCGGCTACTGCAGCAGCAGGAGCAGCAACTGTTGCAGAAGGAGGACGTACTGTTCCTGCTGCAGCAGGAGCGCTCCTCAGCTTCCAGCAGCGAGACCCTGCTTGCTTCCCCTACAGCAGCAACAACAGCACCATCAACATCAGCAGCAGCAGCAGCAGCAGATACGAGGAAGGAACTTGCTGCTGCTGCTCTCCGTTGCTGCTGCTTAATGTATAATGTTTGTTACTGGCAAGGACTACATGATGTTGCTGCTGCATTAACTTTCTTATCTCCTCTTCCTTCCTTGCTGCAGCTCGTGCTGCTGCTGCAGAAGCTGCTGCAGCGGATTGCCCCTTGGCTGCTGCTGCAGCCACAGGAGGCACTTAACTCCTCTCGTTCGGTAACCAAAGCTTTGTGGTGAGCAGCAGCAGCAGCAACGCAACAGCAACAGCAGCAGCAGCAGCAGCAGCAGTTGAATGTGTCGTGGCATGCATGTGTATAAGATGTTACTGGATTGCATGCATTTGCATCTGCTGCTGCTGCATGCATGCTATATATTGTGTGGGGTGTGTTTGTGTGTGTTGCTGCTGCAGCGGTTTGCTGCAGTATACCTCCCCGGGTGTACAGGCAGCTCTAGAGGAGTTAGCAGCAGATGATTTGCTGCTGCAGTTGCCATTAATACATTCTCTTTCTATGGGCAGATTTCTTTCCCCTCATGCTGCTCTATTAACCCTTGAGTCCTTACTAAGGCTTGCCGTAAACCTGCTGCTGCTGCTGCTGCTGCTGCTGCTGTTGCTGCTGCTGTTGGTGTTGCTGGTGTTGCTATAGTTGCCTCGGTTTTGGGTACTCGGGTGCTGCTGTTGCTGCTGCTGTTTCTGCTGCTGTTGCTGCATGTTAAGATTCTCTCACGTGATGAAACCAACCCGTCTTCTGCTGCTGCGGCTGCTGCTGCTGGTGCTGTTGCTGCTGCTGGTGCTGCTGGTGCTGCAGGGAGAGGACGGGGACGCAAGTGTATGTTATATATATTTTATTTTATCTTATATATATATACACCGTAAAGGATTCATTAAACAGCCGCAGCGGCTGCTCAATGCACATGAACCAATGGACCACTGCTTGCTGCTGTCTTGTGACCGTTGTCTCCCCCAGCAGCAGCAGCAGCAGCAACAGCAGCAGCAGCAAACAGGTTCAGTGCCAGCTGAGGGATGTAGCGGTGCTGCTGTTGCTGCTGATATTTCGGATGCTCAAGCTCCAACTGTGCAGCAATATGAAGGCTGCAGCAGCAACAGCAGCAGCAGCAGCAGCAGCAGGCTCTCCACCTGTCGCCGATTCCTTGCTCGCCACGTTGGATGTTTGCTGCTGTTGCTGTCAAGGACACCTCCATCAGTGCTGCTGCAGCTGCAGAAGCTGCTCAAGGCATGCAGGGAGGTGGGCCAGCTGCGGTTCCTGCAGCAGGAGCAGCAGCAA
>NW_013566758.1:5000-7500 GCF_000499605.1 Eimeria maxima | reverse complement strand
GCAGCAGATGCTGCTGCTGCAGCAAATCCTGCAGCGCCTCCGTTCTGCCGAAGCAGCACAGCAGCAGCAGCAGCAGCAACAGCAACAGCAGCAGCTTCTAACAACATTTAGCAGCAGAAGCACGATCCCTGCTGCTGCACACCGCATTGTTGGTAACACTCTACTACTGCCGGAAGGTAGCAGCAGCAACAACAAAAACAACAACAGCAGCAGCAACAGCAGCAGCAGCAGCAGCAACAGAGCAGGAGGGATGCAATGCAGTCCTGCTGCAGCAGATATCTGGAAGCCACGGAGGATGGCAGCTTCTAACGTGCCTAACTATGCAACACCACCAGGACCAGCCGCAGCAGCAGCAAAAATAGCAGCAGCAGCAACAACAGCAGCAACAGCAGCAACGGCAGCAGCAGGACCTGGTGCTACTGCTGCTGCTGCTTCACCAGGGAGTGTGCCACAAACTCGATCAACCTCGATGCGCCGGTGCAGCAGCACCACTAATCTTCGTGCAGCAGCAGCAGCAACAACAACAACAGCAGCAGCAGCAGCACCTGCGGGCAGCCAGCCTGCTGCTCCAACTCTCAGTCCTTCGAAGCAAGGGGGAGAGTTTATTTCCCCCACAGCAGCAAAGCTGCTGCACCTGCCTGCAGCAGGAGGCTCAGTAGAATGCAGAGCCAAGCAGCAGCAGCAACAGCAGCAGCAACAACAGCAGCAGCAGCAGCAACAGCAGAAGCAGCAACAGCAACCTAAGTTTTTTAAGAGAAGAACTTTGCTGCTATCACCATCAGCAAGAGCAGCAGGAGCAGCAACACTTAGGCGAGACACGTAAGCGTGCATTGCTGCTGCTGCTGCTGCTGCTGCTGCTGCTCAGTAGCCGTTTGCTGCCTACGATAAGGGATTAGACACACTACTGTCAGCACACTAGCCCGTGCTGCTGCTGCTGCTGCTGTTTAGCAGCAGCAGCAACTACAGCAGCAGCAGCGGCAGACTTTTCAGCTAATTCAGCATTTGCTGTAGCGTGTACTCAATGAAACTGGACTCAACAGCAGCAACAGAAGCAGCTGCAGCAGCAGCAACTACAGCAGCAGCAGCAGCAGCAGCAGCAGCAGCAGCTTGTCTGCGTTGCTCGCTATGCCGCTGTTATTTCTTTTATATTTTTGTTTTTTTTAAAGGGATGTTTAGATAGTTTATGAGTTATCGTGCTGCTGCATCTGCTGCACCTGCTGCTGCAGCAGCAGCAGCAGGAGCAGCAGCAGCAGAAGCAGGTTGGCATGTATGCCTATGTAGTCGCCAATCTGCTTGTTGGCATTCCTTAGAGCAATACGCCTCTATGCGGCATCTGCTGCACCTCTTTGTTGCCTGCATGCATGCAGCAGCACAAGAATTTATCTCTCCTCCTTGCTGCTACAGGAGTGCTGCTGCTGCAGTGCATGCAGCAGCAGCAGCAGCAGCAGCAGCAGCACTTGGTTACTAGTGCTAGCTGTCCCAAGCTTCTGTCTCTTCTTTAGCCAGCCTACCCACTCATTTAGCAGCTCAGCCCCCTCCTACGTACACTCTACAGCTAGCTACAGCTAGCTACGGCTAGCTACACCTAGCTGCAGCTAGCTACAGCTAGCTACATGTGGCTGTGGCTACATGTGTCTAGCTGTAGCTACATGTGTCTAGCTGTATCTATCGGTTACTAGCTGTGGCTAGCTGTAGCTAGCTGTGGCTAGCTGTGCTGCAGCACCTTATGCCCGCAGCGCCTGCAGGTAGCAGCAAGAAGATCAAACTTGGCGGACATTGCTGCTGCTACTCCTTGCAATGCCCGCTGCTGCTGCTGCTCTATCCCGCTGCTGCTGCTGCTGCTGCAGCAGAAGCGACGACGAGCTGCAGCAGCCAATGCCTCCCACTCGCCATCGTGCTGCTCCAGCAGCCTTGCACGCAATTCCGGTTGCTGCTGCTGCTGTTGCGTACTACTGAGATAAGGAGGGAAGACTTTGTAGGAGCAACGAAGGCGCTGCCGCACCCAAGATATAACTCCTGCAGCAGCAGCAACAGCAACAGCAGCAGCAGCAGCAAGAAAGAAAGAAACAAACTGCTGCAGCAAGCGAAAGAGAAACCGACTGTAACAACAAAGAGAGAATGTCTGCAGCAGCAGCAACAGCAGCAGCAACAACAGCAGAACCTATCTGCAGCAGCAGAGGCAGGTTGTAAAGGGAGTGTCTGCAGCAGCAGCAGCAACAGCAACAGCAGCAGCAGCAGCAGCAAAGAGATTGAGGTACCTCTAAGTATCTATGGAGATCTTTTAGGGGAGGCAATTGATCATAAAGAAAATCATTAAAATGTTTGCGCAACTGCATGCAACATACAACTGCTGCTGCTGCTGTTGCTGCTGTTGCTGCTGCTGCTGTTGCTGCATTTGTTGTTGTTGCGATGCTGCTTGCTGCTTCTGATGCTGCTGCTGCTGCTGCTGCTCAAGAGCGTATTAGGGCAGCAGTTCGGTGCCTTCTATGGACTGCCTCAA
>NW_013566757.1:0-16902 GCF_000499605.1 Eimeria maxima | reverse complement strand
AACAACAACAACAACAAACAACAACAACAACAAACAACAACAACAACAAACAACAACAACAACAAACAACGACAACAACAAACAACAACAACAACAAACAACAACAACAACAAACAACAACAACAACAAACAACAACAACAACAACAGCAACAACAGTAACAGCAGCAGACCTGGTTATCCCTATAGCTCGTCTTTTTGTTGGTGCAACGGAGTTTGTGTATGACAGCCGAGAAAGAAATCCCCAACGACAAGGGGAGGGCCCAGCAGCAGATTGTACAGCAGCACAGAGGGGGGGGGCCCATGTCTTCCACCACATATCCTTGGCTGCTGCTGCTGCGCCCTCTGCTGCTGCTGCTGCTGCGGCGGCGGCGGCGGCGGCGGCTGCTGCTGCTGCACCTACTGCTTTTGCTGCACATGCACGCAGCCTACCGCTGCAGCGCGTGACAGCGGCAGCAGCAGCAAGCCCTGAGTCCTCTAAAGAGCGGACAATAGAAGCAAAGAGAGACGTTTGTCTCCCTTGTCTCCTTAGGCAATTATTATTTAATGCCTCTTTAAGGGTACATTTTGAGCTGTAAAGGTCACCGCGTAAGGGGGCCCCAGGGAGGCCCGAAGAGCCCCTTGGGGGTCCCCGAGGAACTCTTTGGGGGGCCACGGGGGCGCCCACACGGGGGGCCTCCCATAGAAAAGAGGACGGTGAAGAGGCAACGGGTCTTCTTAAAGACCCAATGAAGGAAGAAAGGGGGGGAAAGGAAGAAAAAGGAGAGGAAGGGGCACCCCTATGGGGGGCCCTCCCACGTAGCGGAAGGGAGGTGTCTCTATGTACGAGGAAAGCTGAGGACAGGGACAATAACTGAATAAAAATAAAGAGAAATAAAGGAAAGAAAAGGGTTAAGGAGGGAGGGGGGTTGGGGCCCCTCTGTCGCATTTTTAAGGGGGCCCCCCACTAGTATCGGCCTCTAGGGAGGCCCTCGGAGGCCTTTTAAATGCCTGATGGTGCCTCCAATTAACTAAAGGGTCCCAAAGCGCTACATGATTCATATACTGGGGAATATATGAACAAAATGAAGAATTAAGTGCAAGAAAATAAGGGCAAAAATGAGCCACAGACACCTAAACAACGCTACCGAGACACCGTAGCAGGGGCAGCTGGGGGGAAAACGCGACAAGGAACTACAATGAAAGGCAGGTGGAATATATTGTAAAAGAATTAAAGTTCGTTTTTCGCATAATTAATTAATATTAACAGATGAATTAATTTATTTTGTTGTCAGATACTTTAACATTAACGGCGATGTGCCATGCCCAACCTCGGCTTGTCGCCTGCGCTGACGACCCAGTTGTCTATACCCCTCAGCTTCCGTTTTCTTAATTTTATCTTCAGTAATCTAATTGCATTCATTCCCCTCTTTAACTATACTAATTAAATGATAGTTTCCAACGGAGGCAAAAATTCGGCCGCTTCTCACGAATAACCCAATACGCGGCTAGGCGGGGTGGGGGCCCCCCAAGAACCACAGGGGGGGGCCCACTGCCCAGGGGGGCCCCTGTAACAGTCATAGTTGTTATTCTTTTTTCTTTTGTGCTTATAAATTAGTATGTGTACCTCTGCTTAGCAAAGTACTTTTAGCGTTCCGGAGTTACACCGTCAAGGCCCTCGACACCCACGAGTGTCCCTGCTCTAGAACAGCAGCTCTAGGACAGCTAGCCACAGCTAGCTACAACTAGCCACAGCTAGCGGAGCAACTGTAGCTAGCTAGAGGCAGCTAGTGGTAGCTAGGTGCAGCTAGCCACCGATAAGTGAAAAATCGACCCCTAAAGTTCCCCATCGCGTGTTACGGTGCGTGCAAAGGGGTATATTGGTTTGTCTGTCCTTCTTTTCTCTTTATCACAACAAAAAGGCAGAGGACTGCAACTTGCAGTTGCTGCTCCTCTGCACTACATCGCTATCTGTAGCTAGGTAGTTGCGCAATGGGCATCAGCTTCTAGCATTGCGTCTTGCTGCCTACTTGCCAACTTGCTAGCTGTGGCTAGCTAGCTGCGGCTAACTAGCTGTCGCTTACTTGCTGTGATTAGCTAGCCCTTCCTAGCTAGCTGGGGTCAGCTAACTGTGGCTAGCTAGCTGTGCCTAGCTAGCTGCATCTAAAGGGGGTTGTCTAAGGAGAATTACTCCTTCTGTGTATTGTATTAAATGGCCTGCATCTCCATCTCCTGCTGCTTCGCAGCAGTTAATACTCCCTGCAGCAGCTCTATGCTGCTATACAAACGCATGCAAAGATCTTCTCTTTGGCTTTGCCACTCCCGCTGCTGTCGCTGCTGCCGTGCTGCTGCCAAGCGCCCTTCCTCTTGAGCTCGCTGACACTCGCTCTGTGACTTCTAAAGAAACCCCACAACACGAACACCAACAACACCGCCCTCAGCGTTGGCAACACTCATAAACCCTAAACCCTGAACAATCTACGTTGGAGGGAGGTATGCTGACAGCCACGCTGAGGCGGCCAAACGAAGACAACACCAATGGTTTAGGGTTTAGGGCGTGGGGCTGATTGTTTAGGGGTTATGAATTAGGGTCTAAGACTTAGGGTCTAGGGTTTAGGGTTTGCATTGCACTCTCAGCTCATCCTTTAGCTGTGCGTGGGCCTCCCTTAAAGCCTTAAGATTCCCTTCGTGCTTCGCTGCTTCGGCCTGTGCAAACTGGAGCTGCTGCTGCTGCTGCTGTTGCTGTTGCTCCCTCTGCTGCAGCTGTTGTTGCGCTTGCTGCAGCTGCTCATCTGCCTTGGCTGCTGCTTGTGCAGCTGTTGACTTCAGCAGCTCCTGCGCCTTCAGGTGGTTCTGCTGTTCATCCTTTACCTGCTGCTGCAGCTGCTCCAGCGCCTTCTACACCCATAGCAGCAGCAGCAGCAGCAGCAAAAGCCGCATGTCCTCCCTACCTTGCTTTTAAGGTAGAAGTCATTCGATATTAGGGTTTAGGGTTTAGATTCATATAGGAACATCCACCTGCCGAGCGTTAAGGAGATCGCGCTGTCGCTGCTGCTCTGCTTCTGCTGCTGCGGCTTTTGTTGCTAGCTGACGTATCTTGGTTTGCATCTGTTCTGCTGCCGTTGCTGCTGCTGCTGCTTCCTGCTGCAGCTCAGCTATCCGCTGCTCCAGCTGCTGTTGCTGCTGGAGCTGCAACTCTTCCGTCTCCCGCCTCTCTTCCAGCCGTTGCTTCAGTTCCCCCACTCTGGTTGCACAGGTACATGTCTCAAACCCTAAACCCTAAACCCGAAAATCCCCAACCCCTAAGCGCCGAACTCTAAACCCTAAACCCGAAACCCGAAACCCTAAACACCAAATCCCCACCCCCAAATGATAAACCCCAAACCCTGAGCGTCAAACCCTAAATATCGAACCACAAACTTCTTCGCCGGGTGCAATCTCCCATACAATGTCAACGTATTATGGCTTAGGGTTTAAGGTTTATACTGTTGTTGAGTCTTTGTCAGGTTCGCTGTAATGTTTTGCTTCTCTTCTAAGGCTTCCTTTTCTCCCTGGAGGCGGCGCTGTGCTTCTTGCTGCAGCTCTTGCTGCAGCTCGAGGATGCGCTGTTGCTGCTGGTGCTGCTGCTGCTGCAGCTGTTGATGCTGCTGCAGAGTTCCATCCTGCTGCTTCATGTGCTTGTCTTTCTCCTCTAGCAACTGCTTCTGAAGCTGCCGCTGCTGCTGCTGCAGTCTGTCAACTTCCTGCTGCAGCATTTGCTGCCGCCGGTCCGCCGCGTTTTGCTGCTGCTCGAGTTCCGCCTGAAGCCGTGCGGTGTCCTGCTGTTGTTGCTGCAGCAGCAACTCCTTCTGCTGCAGCTGTAGCTCCCGCTGCTGCAGTCGAATTGAAGAACAGAAGTTAGCGCAGCACTGACGAGGAGCAGAACATGGAGTGTATGTGCTCTTAAGATGTGCTGCTAGCTGGCTAGCCAGCTAACTAGCCAGCTAACTCGCTATCTCTACGGACTGGCTGACTCACCTGAAGATCGCTTAGGAGTTTCTCGTTAGTGTCCTGCCTGTCGTGGATTTGTCTTTGCAGCAAAGCTTGCTGTTGTTGCTGCTGCTCTAGCTGTTGCTGCTGCTGTTGCAGCTGCAGCTTCTGCTGCTGCGCCAGGAGACGGGATTCATAGAGCTCTTTATACCTCTCCTCAAGGCTTCCCTGCGCCAACACAAGTCCCAGCTAAGTAGATAACTAGCCGCTAGTTGACCGCTAGCTGGCTGCTGGCTAGTTGCCAGCTAGCTGTTGGCTGACAGCTAGCAGCTACCTAAACCTGCTCACACGGCACAGCTAGCTGGGTGTGGCTAGAGTAGCTGGGTGTGGCAAGCTAGCTGCGTGTGGCTAGCTAGCTGGCAGTAGGTTGGTGTGCAGAGGACGGGCTTTTAAGAAGGCGTTTTCTATGAGTAGTTCTCTGCGCTCGTCTTGCATTAAGTTTGCTGCAGACAAAGACACAGAAAAGGCCTTGCACGGCGACCGTAAATCCTAAAGCTCAAGCTGTCAACCCCCGAGGGTTTAGGGTGTACTGACACGTCACTGTTGCTCCCTGCAGCTCGCATATGCGCTGCTTTAACAACATATTTTCTCGCTTTGTTTCGTTGTGCCTTTGAGCAGAAGACGCCAAGTCGGACTCTAGGCGACGCAGCAGCCGAGCGCTTTGCTGCAGCAGATGCAGATGCAGCAGCACCAGCACCAGCAGCAGCACAAGATGCACCAGACGCAGCAGATGCAGCAACAGTAGCAGGTACAGCAGCATCAAATCTGTGGAGTCAGCAGGCAGCACATCGCTGCCGCAGCAGCTGCCTCGCACCTGCTCTGTACTCTTCAGCTCCGCCTCAATTCTAGCGACATAATCATCGGCTTGTTGCTGCTGCTTTTGGTGTTGCTGCTTGTTGCTATGGTGCAAACCGGTGATCTCCTGCTGCTGCAGCGGCAGCAAGTGCAGCAACTTGCTGTTATCAGCGCAGCACTTGGATACTTCGCACAGCGTCGAAGGCCGCGCCCCGTTGCCTGCATGCAGCAAAAAACCCCAAGAGCTCTTGCATACCTGCACATTAACTTAAACATTTATAATCAGGAAGGTGTGTCACAGGCGTATAGATACATTATGCGTATATATTATGTATGGGTGTATATAATTAAACAACCCTTTAAAGACGTAACAAACCCTTTATAGAGCGAACAAACCCGTAAGATCGAGAGTAGTAAGACATCTATTCATCTTCATTGCTGCTGCTAGTTGTGCACAACCTTCTTCCCCCATTGCGTTGTTTCTTAGGTGTATCTCTCTGAGGCTCTTGCTGCACAGACACCACAATAAATCCCCTTTAAGAGCATGCCCTCAGCTCTACGCAGAAAAGCCATTCACACCACCAGATGGTGCTGCATCTGATGCTGCATATGTTGTTGCTGCAGGATGTACCTGTTTTGCAATATGAGTCCGCTGATGGCATCTGCAGCCCGATGCCCCAACTGGCAGTGCACTAAAGACAAAGATTCCAATGCCTTCAGCCCATATATGCTGTCGCAGAGTAGCTGCACAGCAGAAGTATTGCTGCTGTCACCGTCTGCAGCAGCAGCAGCAGCAAGCAGCAGCACGTACCAGGCACCACAGCAGCAGCAGTCTCAGTTGCGGAGGCAGAAAGCACCTTGCTCTAATAGGCTTCACCCTACTTCTCCTGCTGCACCGGCTGCTGCTGCAACACGAGTTGTCAGCTTACCCGAGCCTATGGGGTTCCAGTCAAGGCGGAGATGCTGCAGGTGCCTTAAACTGCCGATGGCGGAAGCAATTTCTTTGAATCCTTTAGAGGAAATGTTGTTTGCCTGGGCCAAGCAGCAAAGCAAATACAACTGCTCCCTTCTGCTGCACAGCTGCATGCTGCGACCAACGGGGCCTCCCGTTGCCTGCTGTGTGTCATTTCAGCAAGTTAGCAACAGAAGAGGATTCAGAAGACAACTTTGCTGCTGCTGATTGCTGCATGGCTGTACAGACCGAGAGGTCCACAGATCGGAGCCCTGTACACCTGAAGAGGTGCTTGGCGATGGAGGGGCAGGCTTTGTCTCCTAAGCATCTTTGAGGCAGCAGCAGCTCCTCCTCCATCCCCTTGGACAGGCTTCCAAGTACCTGGTCGACCTGCAGTAGCAACGACCCACTGCGGCTAGGAGCCTCCGCAGCTGCAGAGCAGCAACAGGTGCTGTCGCCGGTGCTGCTGGTGCAGCTGCCACTGCTCTGTTGTCTCTGCAGAAGCTGAAGCGGAGCAGCAGAAATGCTCTCAGTCGATGTCTGAGAGCATATACCTCCACTATAAGCAAATCTCGAGTCCCTTATAGCTCCCGAGGAGCTCCTATCCATATGTAGTAACTCATGTTGCATGCGCTGCTGCATGCATCGGCCATCTATTCCATTCATTTTCTTCACTAAAGTTATACAAATCGCCACAGAGCGTCAATAAGAGAGACACACAAAAATAGCGAGGGATATGAGACTCCTCTCTCAACTAGGGAAGAGAGAGAGACATAGGTAGCTAGGGATATGAGACTCCTCCGTCCCCTAGCAGGGAGCGCTGGGGAACGTAAGCATGCAAGCCTTAGGCCTCTCTCCTCCTCAACACTCACACCAGAAGCAAAGCTACTCCGCAGCTAGAGGCCTCAAGCATCAGCCGAGCTGCAACTACTGGTTCTGCTGCGGGCTCCGCCACAGATCTCTGCGCAGCACACGGGGGAGGGAGGTCACCTCAACCGGTACAGGGCGTGTATTGATCCGGGGGGCCTCATTTCTTTTATTTGTCTGTCTATTGTAATCATTTGATTTCTTTTTTCCGTCGACAAGCTTAGGAAGTGAGCTAATTGCTAGTCAAAGCGCAGAAGGCTAATGATGTTGTGTAGCTGCGGTTCACCACCCTAAGAACTGCGCAGATCTGTAGTTTTCTTCTCTTCTATCTGCCTGAATAGCCCAAGTTTCTGTTGTGTACGTCTTAAGGAGACAGTATCTGAGGGGTGGCTAGAAGGCAAGCATTCGCACACCTCCCTGTCCCCTCTGCTCTCCTCTAGCAAGCCCCGACCGGCTAGTGGGGCTCGCGCATGCATGCTGGGCCATTATCGGCTAAATCGCTAGACATACGGAAAGAAAATGTTAATAGAGCTAAGGAAAGACCAGGAATAGCACAATGTAGTCGTCACTTTAGGCCTCTTGAGCTATTCACCACCATCGCCATAACCACTATACAGTGCAGGAATTTCTTTTAGGCATCGGGAAACACCCCAAACTGTATTCTGTATAAACGTTCGTGAAGTTTAAGGATTTTACTAATATTAGGGGCTACCGCAAATGTTCTGACGTTCCGGTCAAAACATATTGGTGCGGTTTGCTGTTGCAACACTCGCTGGCATTGAACCTCCATGTAGAGTGTGGGGAGGCGCCATGATAACGATTGTTACAGTAACAAGCAGCACAAGCAAGGTCGGATGGAGGACGTCTACGGGAGAGCCTACATGTTAGTACCATGGGGCAATTCTCTCCGCAGCGGCCCCTGACTCCTGCGCTCCCTGCATGAAGGATTACCTGCAGTTGAAAGTGAATTGCCTCAGGGTACAAACATGTAGGCTCTGATCGAAGCATGAAGCCACTAAGGCCCCACGTTTGTTGCAGAGTCTTCCTGATGTGCATACTGGATAAAAACGTCGATGAACTCCTCGATGAATGAGGCGTTATGTAGAAATATGGTGGACTTGTTAGTAAAGTTTTCTGGTATCCAGGGACTCGGCTGACCTCTTGACTGTGCGTGAATTGTTGCTTGTACCGTGTGTACCACTCAGAGTGGGCAAAATAGACGGGCAGTCTGGGGAAATGGACTAGCGTTTTGGCTGTGTGTCTGGCGCCAGTTGCTTGCTGAGGCGAGGAACATGCAAATTGCGAGAACGCCTCCCTGCCTGCGCTAACGTTTTTCGGTTCTTTTGTAGATGCGTGGAGTTCTAGCGAGAAGAATGGCCTACTTCATTTTGCTTCGTGACAGGTAGAAGGACATTTTCCAGAGATCGTAAAAGGATCATTGTTTTTCTGCATGCTCTGTAGTGACATCCAAACCGGTGCAGCCAAGCCGGTATCTTTGGAAAACACGTCGATTAGAAATGAAAGGTTCATCCGAAAGACCTTCACCGTCTCTCTGATCTTGAAGTTTCTTTTTCATCCATTTCTCATACTGCTTGGGGTTCGGCCTGGCAGAGCATGCCGATACAGAATGCGCAGTGAAGTCAAACGTCCGTAATCTCATCGCCCCGCGGGTTTGGTAGAGAGGTACAAAGAATGTGATAGGCAAAACGGCGGGGACATCATTTTGGTCCCTCGCACAGCAACGCCGAAAAACAATTGTGTTCTTCAAATTTTATATCCGTTTCAGACACATTCCTGCAGCTGATAACTGCTTTTGTGCAACAGTGATCAGGCGACCACTAATAAGCTCGGATACCAGCATATTTGGAAGCGTGTAGGTGATCCAGGTCCTTCTGGACGCGAACCCCATTGAATACTCCGGCTTTTGGGTGTGCCGATGAAGGATCTTGTTTTGGCAGCAAGTAAGATGCATTGTTTGAGGTAAACACCCATATATTAGTGCCACACAGGATTTAGTGTGTGCATATTCCTACGCAAACGCGTTATGACATTTCGAGGAAGCTTACCGGTGATCTCACTTCAGATGTCCAAAAATTGCAATATCCCACTGCCGAACTAACGGAAGAACCTGTAAACTCATAGATCCAGCTGCTCATAATGTTGAGACCCTGTTTAGACATTACTTTCGTTGTTGACAGCTTCATTGATACAAAGTAAAACCAACACCACTGCTTCATCAGCACACCCAAAGGCCAGAGTATTCGATGGGGTTCGTGTCTAGAAGCACCTGGATTAGCGAGCTTATTACTGGTCGCCTGTTGCACAAGAGTAGTGTTATCAGCTGCAGGGATGTGTCCCAAACAGGAATAAATTTTGAGGAACGCAATTGTTTTTCGGGTTTGCTGTGCGAGGGAGCGAAGTAATGTCTTCGCCGTCTTGCCTATCACGTTCTTTGTAGCTTGTTTCTAACAACCCGAAACGATACGAGTCGAGCAGTTCTGCTGCTACGCTTGGCCGTGGGAAGGTCTCAGAAACACAGCTACCTTCTATACGCTTCCTTTTGGACTGCACATTGCACTATTCCACACAATACGGAGGGAGTCCGGTCTTCCCCTGCTCTACAAAAGCCCCATCGACAACTGCATGCACTCGATGGGCCTGGTGCACTGGCGTTCAGGTGCGCCACAGCTTACGTAATTCTTCAAATCGAGCAAGACGAAAAAGTAACAAGAATTCAGGTGTCTTCATTACTGTATAACTGGTGTTATAACGCGTACACATTTTTTCAATAATTAGACTCACCTACATAGATCGTCCCTTGGCTGTTTGCAGCGGATCCAAGGTACTCTTACGTACTGAGAAAACTACCCCTCACGGTATTTTGTTTAACTGTAGTTCTGTCTCCAACCATATCGCACTAGCTTTTTTTAGTCCTGCCTTCCGGGGGAGCAAGTGGGTCGTTGAGGCCTAGTGCACAGCGGCAAAGAGCCTTCTACTACTTGTTGGCGATGGAAAATTCTGTGAGCCACTCCAAACCAAGAGTTACCTATGCTTTGACCCGATTTTTGAAAAGAAACCCAGGTTAACACGTGGTCCTTACAAGAGTAGCGGTGATTTCCTTGCATTGTTCAAATCGTGCTCCAGTGTCATACACAGGTGTGCGCCTCTGGGGTAGACATATTGACTGGACAGCAGCGAGGAAGAACGTTTGGATGCGTGAAAGCGTGTATTCAAACAGAACTCTTTGTTTGCATGCCCGCTACACAGGCTCAAGTAGCCAATGCCTCTATTGCCTCGGAGGCCCAACAAAAGTTCGATCAGCGGCAAGGCCAGAGTTCCAAAACGTGCTCGTGTTCTGTTAGTCGCTTACTTGATGGGACGAATGCCGAACAACTCAGCTTAATGAAGGCTGAATTTGCCCGGCATGGGGGGCGCCTAGATTTGCAAGAGGTGCGATGCTCCTGAATAGCAGGATAGCCAATACTAGCTCACTAATTGACGCATGAGACAATTCGAGCATTCGTGATGGCTACACTAGGCAAGACCACTTTTTCCGCGCCTAGTCCTTAAAGAACGTATAGGCCACACAACCACTGCTTGAAATACCATCATTTCGCTGCGAAATGTTCTTCAATAGTTCGCGGAGCTGATGTTCCAACTAGCGCCATGGAGTCCACCAGAAGGGCTGGGAAGTACACCAGTGAGCTTGATGGGACACGCTGACTTCGTGCGGTGTGGATGCACTGCCCAAGGCGCCTTCTATCGAGGCTAGAGGATGGAAAGCGCTGCTCGTAGCTTGAACGAAACACGAGTTTCGCATAATATGTGACATCTTTCAGACCTTGCAAACGTTTGACGCCGAGCCAACGCTTGTCGACAAAGGTGCAACAAGCCCATCCCACTCTTCTGTTGGCTCGGAAGTCGTAGAAGAGAGAACAGACATACTGGACCATGCCTCTAGCCAGTTGGCGGATCAAGGTATGTTGCCCGGTTGGCGTAAGTGGTGTCTAACTACCGTATGAGAAGAAGTCAAAACATGGCGCTTTATTTGAACTGCAAGCGCATGTTGCTCATGTTCCTATTCGCGCAGCAATTTTAAGCAGGGCTGCACTTATGGCAGAAGCGTTTGAAGCTGTGGACGTGAACGATGAAGGCTTCATTAGATGGGAGGTCAGCTCAAGAATCTCGTCTTCAGTTATTTTGTATTCGCTGTAAGAAAAGTTTACTAACAGCTACGTAGCAAACAGCTCAAACACCGCAGCACGCCGGTGTGAGGTCTGTGTGAAAAAATGAGTGCAGTCGATCACAAGCTATTTGGAGCGGACCCTCGCGTCAGGCAGGTTCTGAACCACTACCACACTCTGCTGGTGCTCTGAGTCCCGACAGCATAGCTACTTGAACGGCCTATACTTAGGCTCTAAACGGGTACTTCAGCTAGCAGTCTGGCGTCTTATCAGTCAATTCAACAAGATTCTGGCAAAAGTGTGAAACGTGTTTGCAGCTTTGGAGGCAACGAGGCGCTCCATCCTGTAAGATCATGTGGCTGCTATGCCAGTTAGTAAGGCGGTGTTTACAGCGAGAAAGTGATACTATTCCAATATGCAGTCTTCCAGCATCTCAGAATCTTCATCTGTTGATACACCATATTTATTCCGTTCGAATGATCGTGCCGATAGTGCTTAATTTGAACTAGGGGGAGGGCGCAAACAACCGGTTTCCAGGCAGACGCCTGCAACCGGTTGTTTGTTTGCGCCCTCCTCAACCCACACTAGCTCATTCCATCCTGTTCTGTTTTCCTAATCTCTTCAGTACACGTGCACAGCTCCAAGAATAGTAAATAATACTCAGGACCACATAAAAAGGTAAACGTGTTATACTTCCCACGAAAGGCTGGTAACGTGCTAGCTGAATAAGATTATAAGAATTTTATGGCCGACCTCCTGCGAAACCTTGCGATTCCTCCGCAGGCTAATGTACGTGGAACCTGTGGATAAGTTGTATTGCGTTTACCAATCATCCAAGTTCCTGCACATCTTGGATCCAACTTCAGTGAGTTCAACTCTTAACACCATAGTTCAGAGTTCTTCAACTAAGCATGGATGTGTACACTAGACATTCAGTTTGACCCTTTTCTGAGTGCCTGCAGAAAGGAGTGGTTTCTCAAGTAAATTCTGTAGCAGGTAACCAGTGGACGCAGGGTTGGAGGGTTGTGCACGCTTCGCAGATTCATGAAGCACACACGGTGGAAGTTGTAATACTATAGATTTTGAAGAGACCGTGCATCCATTAGTTAATCTGCGAAGCCTGCACAACCCTCCATAGTTAATCTGCGAAGCCTGCACAACCCTCCAACGAGGCAGGTGTGCCTGCGGGTTTGACCAGGTTCTATAGTGGATTTATGCTATGTGGACACATACGGGAAGATCGCTTTGGCTGGTAGGTGTATGGTTCCCTTATGACAAAGCTAAGCTTCCCCAACAGCTCTTAGGAAGTTGTAGTGCCCTGTTTGCAAGGGCTCTTTTTTGTGCAGGATACGATGGTAGCATCCACATGATGACAACAAATGGGTTAATGCTCACTGAAAAGCTTTCCTACAAACACCAACCACCTAGCTGCCTCGAATGGATGTCTGGTCCCAACAAACTCCTCAGGTCAGCCGACCTTCAGCTAACACTAGGAGTAGCTGCATAGACGCGATCTTTGCACAGTACCCTTAATAGTGGAAACATCCCAGCAGTGCAGTGCAGCTCAGATTCCGTAAATAGTAGTTAGGCTGCTTTCAAGTCGAGAAGGCGTGAGTGGTCAGATTGCTAATGTTCAGACCTGCTGTTTCTAACTCAGTGGGTGCGTGGAAGGGACATTTCAACTGTGGGATTTGGTAACATTCTCCGAAATAGCGAGCAGAAAGGCCCACAATGATTTTGTGACTCAGCTCCTTCATACTCCTGGTAATATTCGCAAAAATAAAATCAAAATCGCCGTCTTGCGTATCCCAACGGCGACTTGTTTAGTGCGCACTAATTCATCCATTTTCGCTGATGCTCTGGCTTTTTTTATGGTGCTGTTGCTGTCAAGCGCAGATGAAGGTGCATTTATATCTGCATCGGCAGACGCAACTTTGAAAATATGGGACGCGCAAGTTCTTGAGTGCAAACATGTCCTCAAAGGACATAGCAGAAGTGTTACAAGTATAGCCCACTCAAAAGAGTACAACTGCGTGCTTAGCGCTGGTCTCGACCAGGTGTGTGGCTAAACGGTCACACCAAGACAGACCAGCTTGATTGACGTTGATATGAACTAGGTGTTCAGCTAAACATCCACCCATTGTTCCTTTTATAATTTCAGTAGCTTAAGTCCGCAATATTCTAAGGCGACCATGTCGTTGAGTATAATATCCGGCTTCCTTTCCTCGATAATATGCGCCTTTCAGGATGCATTAGTCTGGAGTCCGTGCAACTTAAAAAAACCCATATGCCACTTGCGGGGCCACCCATACTCTCTGTGCGGAGTAATTGTCGTCCCTGGCACCCCACAGGTTGTCACAGCAGATGTGTCAGGAACGCTTCGTCTATGGGATTTACGCAATTTCAGATCATTTCAAACCTTCGGCGGACGTATGCTATTGCCAAGCAGCTGTTGGTTCCGGGCAACCTCACATAAGTCGATGAGAAAAAAGCACATTCCAAAACATGGTGTTAACAGATACGCTGGGCCCAATGCACCGCCATGTGAAATGCTTTGATACTTGTGCATTAGGGGCGACATGCTATGGCGACTTAAGCTCGATTTGCGCGCTTCCTCCATACAAACAGTGAGCCTGAACTGTGCTATCAATTTAAGAAGATACTTCCGGACCACACAAGGAGCCGTGCATTCAGAAAATCCCGTCGTCTAGGAATGCAATGCTTTCAGGATTGTAACAGGAGGATCTACGCTAGACGTCTACACCTCGCAGGAGATGTCATTCGCTGAAAAATGCTGGACCATGCCGGGGGAACTAACAGCTGCAATTCATAATTCGCAGTACAACAACATTCTGACAGTCAGCAAGACTGCTGTTCTTTCTTGGGATGCCGCGCAGGGCCAAGTTTTGCGGGTCAGTTGCATACACTGGCCCCGTTTGCCCCCTGCACATGACCAGCTGAATGAGTTCCAGGGGGAAAACTGCGAAATAACTGCATGCTCCCTAGGTTCTTCACGACGTCGAAGGTGCTGAAGTAACGGCCGCCAGTCTAGACTCGAAGAAGCGGAAGCTGTACCTAGGTGACAGCGCCGGCGGAATATCATGTTTCAATGCCTCAACCGGAGCAGAACTATCAAGAACCCAACCCCACTCAAGTGAAGTGACCCAAATATGTCCTTGGCCGGGGACAAAATGCTTCGTCTCTGCGTCTTCAGACGGACTAGTGCTTGTTCACGAAGAAGTTGGGACACCGCAAGTCGTATAGCTTGCAGCACATGGAGGTGTTAGCAACTATGCTTAGGGCCGGCCAGTTGTCCTTCCGCCAAATAGTGATTGAAGTTTTAGTCCACCGTCGACGTACTCTTGCGGTCTGCAGCAACATAGCATGAGAAAATCCGAAGGCGTTTGAGTACGTTTCTCCTGCTATGTTGCTGCAGACCGCAAAAGACTCAAGTAATATTCCAAGCTACAATTGGAAAGGAAGGAGTTGCATGCATGACAATTTGCGAAGCGTCCAGATTGCTTGCCTGTGGAAGCAACAAGGCTGTGCATATATTCTGCCTTCGCAGATTACGCAAAGAGAGCTCATTAGAAGGGTTCTCGTAAGTACATACACATGAGAGGCATGAGTGACCCGTCTTCATTACGTGTCCTACGGAAATGCAAAGGCTGTCTCGCCCATCCGAGGATGACTTCCAATTTGTTCACTCTGCAGATCATCAGTCCAAGCCATAGATATCTCCCCTTCTGGAGAATTCCTAGTGGCTGGCGAGGAATGTACGTGCCAATCAAAATTCAAATCAATCCAGCAGCACGGTCCAGCAGATGGTGTACCGCTGGTGTACCCTTTCACAGTTGCTCTTGCCCATGCCAAACAGGCTACATCTCGGAGATGAAGAGTTGTAAATATGCACTACCTCGCGGTGTATTCCTCTTGCATGCGCAGCGGGTGTCATTTCAGTATGGCGCCTTAACAACAGCAACCAGCGGCAATCGTGGTGTTTTTTCTATTGCTGGGAAGACATATCGCAATTGGAGAACCTCATGTGTGAAGGGGTAACTGCAGAGGAGTTGCTGAATCCAATGCAGGAGGCTCAAGAACAACCAGGCAGCAATCAAACGATGAAATTTACTTACAAGCGTCGATTATTCGCTTCACCGAATAAAGTTCAGGAACTCATTGTCCCAGCTAGTATACGAGCTGTTAAGGTTAATAGGTTTTCTACCGGCAGCTTGCAGGTCTACTGTGCCGACGAGCGGGTGAGAGGTCATAGCTCACCGGGAGGGGCGCTATTGAAATGCACCATAAAGGTGGTGGAAGCAGCGGCTTGGTTGCAGCTCTACGCAGGACCCACCATGATATGAATATCGTAAATAATAGAATATTCCCATTAATTTCGACAGCTGCAAATGTACTGCGCTCTTGCACAGGGCAACATTCGTCTATGGGACCTGGCTAAAGTTCAGGAGAGGTCGCTCCTGGAATCTTCTCGTTCGTGTTCACCTCGGCCCGGTCACGAAGACCTGAGGCTCTCATCTGAAACCGAAGAGGAGCCTAGTCCGCGTCACGGCAGAGCTACTATATCCGCCAAGTACGAATTGATCCCCTACGTCACCAACAACGGCGTGGAAGCGGTTGCGGAGTATTTTTGTCTGCGGATTCCTATGCACACGACAAAACTGTGGGCACTGCAGTGCATTTCGTTGCTAAGCAGGTTCCGGCGGGGAGTGATGGCTAACCGGCGGCGAACATTCCTGACGCAACCTACACCTGAGTGGCCGTCCGAGACGGATGACGAGCACCACGACTTGTCGGCAATGCGCAAACGGCGGGACGGAACAAAGGGTAGGAACGTCCGCGCTTTTATGGTCACTCAAGCTCACTCAAGCCGTTGCTTTCAGCTTTGCAAATGATTCGCATAGCTACGCGTGCGCTGCATGCTTCCCAACTATCGTGCCCCTGTGCGCCCTCAGTCACACGCCCGAAGAAGCGTTTTTTGGGTAAGCCATGCGACATGCCCAGTTAAACGGTTAACAGTGTTCCACAATTGATTCCGTGATTGCTCAGCAATCACGGTGAAAACCGTTAAGGGTCACTTGATTGTCACGTGTGCACGCCGAGGTCCTTTCACTAGCAGTCTTGGAATCAATTGATTCCATAACTGCTAGTAAAAAAGCTGCTCACTGTGTCACTTGGTTGTTACGTGCGCACGCAGAGGTCACTCTGCTGCACGAAAGTTCTGGCCACGATGACGCAGTTTTATCTTTGGATCTCTGCGAAGCTGGAACCACGCCGGAAGCCGTAGCAACTGAAGACAAGTCTGGCAGAGCAGAGTACCATCGTCGGTGGATCCTCAGCGTTGGCGCCGACAGGGTTGTTAAGGCCTGGTCTCTGGACCTTAAGAGGCTAGGGCAACTCACATCCGTCAGTTATGGAGAGCAGCAGGCAAATTCCCTTAGCAACGGACTGCAATGCGTGAGGACGAGTCGTGTACACCGTCAGATCCGTATTCTGGTGGTCGCAGGATGCTACCCGATGCTGGACTCCGCTGGGAAGCAGCAGCATAGAACGGCGAAGAAGCTTCCTCCGTGCTGCAGGACTAAATCTAACAGCACTTCGGCAGCGGCTGGCGGAAAAATTGCCTAGGAAGGAGAATGACTCTTCAAGTGACGCGACAGATATAGACGAGAACATTCCTGATGCACCCATACATTGCCCAGGTAACCCACAGAGCGGACGGCCAAACAGCTTCCCAGGCCAACGACTGGCAGCAGGAGCCAGGGAACCTGACAGCCCCATTCTCTGCAATGGTTCTCATGTGAGAGTGTTTTCACAGAGCTGAGAGCGAGAAGGGCGGTTTCATCTACAGCGGCTGCCCAGCTAGCTGCTTTCCACCTGAAAACATGGCCAAGAAGGTTCGTTTTAACAGTTATGGGGCTCCACTGCTGTAGGCGCAGAAAAGAGAATAAGCACAAAGCTGCTACCGTTTCTTCGGTACTGGGCTGTTTACAGGCGGAATCCTCTGACGAGTAGTCAGATCGAGGCAGCGACTAAATTTGAACAGGTAGGGGGAGGGGGGGGAGGGGAGAGGTAGGCCC
>NW_013566756.1:10000-16904 GCF_000499605.1 Eimeria maxima | reverse complement strand
TATATATATATATATATATACAACACGGGAAACATTGCAATTAGGGTTAGGGTATACACGAGGGTTTATAGTTTGGCCTTCAGGTGTGTAATGAGAAGTTTGGTTTCTTTCAATGAAGACGCCTATGGCGACCCCTCCAAATTAGCATGACTATACGGTCATCCTTGGCCATAAACCCTAAACCCTAAACCCTAGAGATCAGACACGCGGCATTCTTATGTTTCACGGGCAAACAAAGAAACACCGAAGAAACACAAGCGCATGCAAACAGCAGCAGCAGAAAGGATGTAACATATATATGTACCTAATATATGTATATATTATATATATTTACATATACAATATATACACATAATATATAAATACCAACCATAAACCCTAAACCCCTAATTACCTGGCATAAGTCCATGACAATAGATTCATGAACTTTTTGCCATAAGTGGGCTCTGAAGATTTGAATTAAAGAAATCTTCAAAGTTGGAATCTTGCCGTGCATAAATATACCCGTCAAATCGAGTTGCACCTGTACATATACACGCCAAACCCTAAACCCTAAACCCTAAACCCTAAACTCTAATTCACTAAAGCTTTAGAACACATATCCATCCATATTGAAACCAAAGCTCCGCCTCGTCCATTTATGCATCCTACACAACAACAAACCGCTAATATCCAAACCCTAAACCCTAAACCCTAAACCCTACTGACCTGGAAACCAACGTATACATTGGCTCTGTTAATAGTTGGTGACCACCAGAGAGTAAATCTTCTGTTAGGAATTTGGTTAAGACCTGATCTCTGCGCATTAGTCAATTTCTTATACTTCATACTCTCTTCAAACCTGAGCACATAAGAAACCCCATACAGAAACACAAACCCTAAACCCTAAACCCTAATAATAATACAAAAATACAATGCATACATCAAACGAACCCCAACAAAATAAAATAAAGAATAAATAAGAGTAGAGTATCTTACCCTGAAGCTTTTTCCCAGAAGAGACCTTCCCATGTAGGGAAATAAGTTCCCTTAAAGAGTGTATGTTCAAGAATACCTTCGACTCCTCCTAATGCCTGAATCATATCTGTTCTATAGTTATTTAAATTCCATAGTTTACCATCATGCCTCTGATGGGTCCACCAGAAGGGGTGAGCCTTAAGTTGCTGGTATTGACGGAAGTCCTCTCTTACTCTCCATCCCTTATCATACGCTAATGTATGACGATCCTTCTGGAATAATGTATTTATACGGGGTATACCTCTATCCCAACTGTCCTCTAAATCCTCAAGAGTAAGACGACGATTCTGTGCTGCTGCCTCCCCTCTCTTTAATGCATATTCTGCCCATACACGTTGTGATTCAATGAATTCACTCTCCCATGTTTGTATATAACGATATAAATTAGGTATTAATTGATCTTCTTCATGAGACATACCTGAACGGAAATGTGTTATACCTGTATCTGTCTGCTGACTATAACGTAGATCCGATTGAGGTATCAATATATGCCCCATAGATAACATACCTAATCCTCCTAATTCTTTAGGAGTATAGAATACAACAGGAGGGAAACGTGAAGGCATTTTACTGTTTAATCCAATTTTTATTCTTGTTTGTATCTTATTCTCGCACTTAACTAATAAATCTAATAAGGCCTCTGTATGAATTACTGCCTCACGGAAATACGTCATTAAAGAAATTAATGTTGTATTCCATTTATTTGCTATTTTTGTAAATGTTGTCGCACCACTAGACATTAATACCATTCGTACTCTATTCTCAAATCTTCTCATTCCTTCATCTCCTACTTTAAGGAATGCCTGTGCTGCTAATTCTTTTGTTGTCTCATTCTGTAATTTCCATGCCCCTTCTCTCTGAGAGAATTCTTCACTCTGCATGCGTATCTTTGGTAGAATACGGCACTCAAATCCACCCATAGAGAATAATAAATTTGGATTATCTACTGAATATACAGAGGCAAAAGAAGAAGACCAATTCAATGCCGCTAATGAGCGAGGGAGACGGTTAGATATCTCCCAAAATACGGCACGACCCAGATTCACGTCACGCTTCATCCTGTAATGAAAAAATACACACAGAAAGGCATAAACCCTAAACCCTAAACACTAGGGAGTATCATACACTCAATTCTATTCAAATGTTCCTCGTATTATTCTTTTGGTTTAATTTGTATTAACAGCTGCTTTGCCTGCGTTGTTCTTCTGCTACCTTCGGGTGTTTAAGGTTTATATTATGGAGTTAGGGTTTAGGAGGGAATTAGGGTTTAGGGTTTAGAGTTGTAGTATATATAATACCTTCTCATACGGCAATCTCTTGGCCAGCATGTTTTATTAGGATAACCAACAACATTTTCGTTGTTAGGATCAGGGTTTTCTGTTAGATATCTTTGTACTAAATCTCTGCTCTCGTCTTTTGTAAATTTAAAGACGACCCAGAAACGATCGATGTACCTGCACATACACCCCAATAATCAACAAAATTATATATATACACTAGGGAAAAACACATATATACACAGAATACAGCTCTAACTCGCTAGTGCTTGCTGGCTAACCGGCAACTTCTCTCCCCTGCGCCTCTCTGTCTACCTGGGTAGCTAGGCAATGCATACCTGCAGTAAAGACGAATAGGATGTCTTGTTTCTGTTTGTACATCGGTAAAAGAAAGGAATTCATTAGGTAGGGTAGGGGGTCCTGCAATTTCTGTAGCCCTTGTTAACCCTAATAGAAGAAGATCAAGAATAAGTGCATAATATTGGAAGACAAAAGAAGAAAATTGTAGACCACGAATTAGACCAAATGAATTAATATGTGACATATCCTTAAAACTTATACTAACATTATTTTTTGCTGTTATATAATCAGCAACGTTATGATCTACAATTAAACGTAATAATCTATTCAATAATGTTAAGTCTACCTTCTCATACACCTATATACACACATACACACACACAACATCATAACCCTAAACCCTAAACCCTAAACCCTAATTTGGAAATCCCCCCAAAAAGAGAGGAATACAGATGTGCAAAGAACGAAACACATCCATCAAAGAACACCCTCTTTCTTTACCAACTCCTCAAACCCTAAACCCTAAACCCTAAACCGTCGATTTTGCCTTACTTTCTCGAATTTACTTTCTAATAGGACAAGACTTTCTCCATCACTTGTATTCCATACATCTGTAAGATTATTAATTCCTTGACAGAATTTGAATACAAGAAGAGGAGGAGGTTCGCTGTCTGCAGGTTTAATCCATGAAGGGAATAAATGTCTACTATCCCCTTCATACCATAAATATTGATCTAAATATGCATCCGTAATCTTTTCTAATGGATCTATCTCATATATAGGAATAAGATGAGAATAAAGATCCATAAATTCAAGTCTTAATTCCTTAAATGCTCTCTGTGTAAGAAGATGCCTCTTTATACGTGATAATGCCTCATGAGGGTTATCATATGCTTGCTCAATTAGACCTAATTCTTCCCTCTGGCTCTGATTAAGTCTAGACTTAACTGAATAAAATTCTTTTAATCTTTCTAATGCAAGTATTAATAACTTTGTATCATGTTTATAATTAAGAGGAGGGAAAGGTATATGAGTAAATCTTCTTGATTCTAACCAATGCACTGCTGTTGTATACACAGCTACTGCTTCCTCTCCTGTTACATATGGACCATCTTTTAGATATGCATGCTGTCTTTCTTGTTCAGCTTTTAACCATAAACGTGTTAATCTACCTAAATTCTTACGACAAACTGTCTTATCTACTGTTGCTCCTCTCCTTATTCTCTCTCTGTTATAATATGCAGCATTTGTCCACCAATCTGCCTTCATCTTCACATATCTGCAAAATAAACAAAATAAACAAATAAAATTAATTAAATAAATACATAAATAGATATTATCCACAAAAAAAAGAAAAACATACACATATATGCATATATAAATAAATACCTCATTTACCTCCCAAGTCTACATTACTATGAACACCACCACTATAATACCTCATTCAATAGATAATAAACATCTAGACAACAATAAACAAACAAATAAAGAAAGAAATAAATAAATAATAGTAAATTTACCTTAAGATCATATTCTCTATAGGAGCAGGTAGTCCTGGTACCTTCCATGGTATATTAGCCTTCCAGCACCTCCATGCCTCGGATAAATGCTGAAGAATTGTTCTTGCCTTGGATGCCTTAACTCCCTCAGGCATAATATCTAATATATCATGCATAACTGCAGCCCTTAGCTCTAAATCAAAGTGTGACTCTACCCTCTGTTTTGTTACCGTCTTTGCTGTACCCTTAGATACACGACCCTCAAATTGACGAGCTAATAGATTACCTAACCATCTCTCTAATAAAGGTAATACACCACGTAAAAAAAATAACCATACACGCCATCCTGGTGCCCAAAAACCACAACCAGGACCCTTACCTACAGGCCCTGTATTAAATCTATAATAAATTAAATGTTTTAAATCCTTACACATTCGTACTTGACGCATTAAACGATATTTATAACTGAACAAAAAAAAAAGAAAAAAGAAACAAACACACACAATAAATATATTTATTTATATATTTATTATAATAATGTATTTAATTATAATATTATTGAATAAAAAACAAACAAATACAGGAAAAAACAAGAAAAAAAATAATGTATAACAGTGGTACAGGGTATAGATAAACATATTCAATACATATATACATATATATATACATATTAAATAGACCATTTTTTTGCATTATTTAATTCTTATATAAATAATAACAACAATAATAACAATAAATAAATAAATAAATAAATAAATAATATATAGAAGAAACTTACCGATACATTCCTGTAAGTTGCCCAACATGGGCAAAAATATACTGTAATCCATCAGCTAATTGGAATGCATCTACATTTCCTAAACGAAATTGTACATGAGAGTCAACAGTTAATTTAGTTAGTCGTAATATTTCTCTGCATAGATGGAAGGCATTACCAAATCTAGATTTTTTTCTTTCTTTTGTTGTTAATGTTTTAACAGGTTTTAGATTAAAATTATAATCTAAATGTAAATAATTTAAATTCTTACGATGTATTAATAAATTTAACATATTATATCCTTGTCTAGATACCTGTAATCCTGCCTCTACCCAATCTATTTCTGTTAATTGGAAGAATTTTGTTGTCTTAAATACACGGAATAAATTCCTTTTCTTTAATGATTTAGGTGGCTTAGAATGTAGATGACATAATACCCAACATTTAAGTAATTTTTGATAAGAAACTCGTACTTTTACAGGATAATTCTGTGGTGCATGCTCCCTAAACCATGTCTGTACTAATGGTATATCCTGTGCTCTCCTCATACGTCCTGCACGTAAATTAAATGGTCTACATGACCAATATAATGATATTCCTGCTGCTGTTGTATCCGTACATAGAGGACTCTCCTCTAGGAAAGGACGCATTGCTGCTGGTAACTCGAATCCTTCTACTATCGATGGATCTGCATAGATAAACACACAAACAAACACATTAATTATATTAATAATATAGTAATAATAATAATAATAATAATAATTCTTTAATAAGAAGAAAAGGAGACAGAAAGAGAGGAACAAGATAAAACCCGAAATAGATATACATCGTTGTACTCCTCATAAGAAGAGAAAGAAAAAAAAGAGGAAATCCTTATAAAAAAAAGAGCAAAATAATAAATAAACATATAAGAAGTATAAATAATAATAAGAATAAATTTATCTTACCTATAAGAGCATCTGTATCTGCATTCATTTTGTATGCAGGTAATGGATTAATAATAGGATCATAATAGAAAGCAGGAAGATCAGGATCCTCAGGTTTAACAAAAGAAACAGCAGGAGAATGATAAGGAGAAAGAACAACATGTCTAGGTCTATTATTATATAAATGAGGAAATGCAACTCTATACTCTGTTCTTATTTGTTGTCTAATAATAATTTTATTTACATCATTGAATTCATTCCAGTCCTCATCCTGATCAAAATGATCACGAAAAAGGGGCTCAAATTTAGGTCCACCAGGTATAGCTAGATTAAGAGATTTAGATGTAATAAAAGAGGAAAGATTAAATAAATAAAAATAATTATTATCTTGTAAATCAGATAATAATTGATGAGCTAATCTTTGTAATACAGATAATTGTTGTATCTCTAATCTCCATCTTTTATAGCTTGGACCCTTAACATAATTATTATTATATTGTAAGGGTTTATTATTATATAACCAATCCATAACGCATGCATCCTCTTCCTCATCTAGATCCATTCTTATTGCATCTAATGGCTCAACAGCAAGTACATTTTCTCCATAATCAAGAGGTGGTTCCTCATCATCAAATGGAGGAAAACGCATGCGCTTAAAATGACGTCTATCCCTCTTCTCTCTCCTCATTAATATCCATGTACTACCCCATTGAGCTAAATATATTGGCTCAATAACAAATGGTACCTCATTAACAAATGTTATTGCACCTGATGAATGATATAATACATTTATATTTCTTGCTTGCTCCCATGGCATAGGCATATTCTCTAATAATTTATATACAGCATGAGGAAGAAATTTTAATGCACCTAGATATACACGACGATCATGTCTATATTTACGACTACTCATATCTCCATGATCTTTTATTAATTTACGTAAATGTTCAGGAGGCATTGCATCTTTTTCTATATAATTATTATTATTATTATTTATATTAGGTAATTCACGAGATGAATATCTTTTTGATGTTAATTGTTGCCATTTACGTGCTTTTTCTTGTAATAATTCTTCTTGGCTTTTTGCTTTTACTCTTTGTTGTTGAGGAGGGGGTTGTTGTTGTTGTT
>NW_013566756.1:0-5000 GCF_000499605.1 Eimeria maxima | reverse complement strand
GCTGTTTCTGCTGCTGCTGCTGCTGCTGCTGCTGCAGTTAATGTCTTATTAACGAGGCATCTGCTGTCATCATATAGTTAGGTACTGTCTTCTGCAGCAGCAGACTTGAGCCAGCAGCAACTTTTGTTGCTACTTTTACTGCTGGTCTTACTACTGGTTGCTGCTGCTGCTGCTGCTGCTGTGCTACTTGAGGCTTCTGCTGCTGCTGCAGCAGCACCTGCTGCTGCAACTGCTGCTGCTGCTGCACATGAGTGGGAGACGGGAGGCCAGCCAGAGCTAATCGGCTTTGGCCCGGCTGCATTTGCTGCAGGTGTATAAGTCGTGTATTGTGCTGCTGCAGCATCATTTGTTGCTGTTGCTGCTGCTGTTGCTGCTGCTGTTGCTGCTGCTGCACCGGGTGCATGTTATAAGGCTGCAGCTGCTGGTACGATGCTTGTCGTTGTTGCTGAACAGGTGTCATTGCCTGCTGAGGCTTTTGCTGCTGCTGCTGCTGTTGCTGTTGCATGCGCTGCTGCTGCTGAAAAGGACTGGGGGGCCACAGAGGCTGCATGCCCACCTGCGGAGTGCCAACCATGGAAGCTGCTGCTGCTACAGGAGGCATACTCATAAATGGCTGCTGCTGCTGCTGCTGTAGTTGCTGCTGGGGGGAGACAAAAGATGCCGTAGGGCTACGTGATCGGTTGCGTGCTGCCATGGCTCTCTGCTGCTGCTGTTGCTGCTGCTGCACTCGAGGAACGAAGACAGGGACTGGCTGCTGCTGTCTCTGTCGGGGTTGCTGCTGCTGCTGTTGCTGCTGCTGCTGGCCTAGGGAACCGAAAGCCTGAGATGGAGACAGAGAGAAGGCTTCCATCTGTTGCTGCAGTTGTTGTTGCAGTTGTTGTTGCTGCAGTTGCTGCTGCTGCAGTTGTTGCTGCTGCAGTTGTTGCTGCTGCAGTTGCCGTTGTTGCATTTGTTGTTGCTGCAGTTGTTGCTGCTGCAGTTGGCGTTGTTGCATTTGTTGTTGCTGCAGTTGCTGTTGTTGGAGTTGCTGTTGCTGAAGTTGTTGCTGCTGCAGTTGCTGCTGCTGCAGTTGTTGTTGCTGCAGTTGCTGCTGCTGCAGTTGTTGCTGCTGTTCCTTCATCGCCCCAACAGTTGTGAGTCGTTGGGCTACAGGAGTCATTTGCTGCCTCCAGAGCGCCTGCTGTGGCTGTTGCTGCTGCTGCTGCTGCTGTTGCTGCTGCATCTGCTGCTGCTGCTGTTGCAGTTGCTGCTGCTGTGGAGGCATTTCTCTGTCATTCTGTTCCAACGGCTTTCCAATGCCTTTGCTGTTTGTCCTCCGCAGCAAATGTGCCCCCTGTCTCGGTTGCTGCTGCATTTGCTGCTGCTGCGGCATTTGCTGCTGCTGCTGCTGCTGCTGAAGTAATTGTGGCTCCACTCTCTGCATAGGGATTATTTCCACGGATGCTGGTGACCACGGCCCCTCAGCAACATTGCGGCGTGGCATCTGTTGCTGCTGCTGCTGCTGCATTTGCTGCTGTTGTTGTTGTTGCTGCTGCAGTTTGAGTTGCCTTGCTGCAGCAGAACGAGGAGTAAATACTCTCGGCTGTGAGGTCAAAGGCATCCAGGAACCCCCAGGCGGCAGCAAACTTGGAGGTACTGCTGCTGCTGCTGCTGCTGCTGCTGCAGTTGGTGCTGCTGCTGCTGCTGCATTGGATATTCCTGCAGAGGGCATCATGTGGGCATTCCCTCCTTCTACTGAGTTCACTCCCTGTTGCTGCTGTTGCATCTGTTGCTGTTGTTGTTGCACTGGTTGTTGTTGTTGCTGCTGCTGTTTGCTGCTGCTGCTGCTGTTGTTGTTGTTGTTGTTATTGTTGTTAAGTATAACCTGCCCTAATGCATCTGTTGTTAAGGGAGTCCCTCTTCTCTGCCTCGCAGGAGAAACACTAAATGGTGGCCCCTCTGCCTCCCATAGAGCACCCTGAGGACACATCATATATACAACAACACATTGCTGCTGCTGCTGCTGCTGCTGTTGTTGTTGCTGTTGCTGTTGCTGTTGGTGATCAGGGGGATGTTTAGATCTAATGGTGGGGTGATCTAAACACTAAACCCTAGACACTAAACCCTAAACCCTAAACCCTAAAGATGCTGTTCAGTAACTGCAGCAGCACCAACTGTAGCACCAGCAACTGCAGCAGCAGCAACTGCAGCAGCAGCAACTGCAGCAGCAGCATCAATTGTGACTGTATATATATACCTGTTGCTTCTTTTTTGCTGAACGAGGGATGATCCCTTCTGCGCATTCTGCTGCTGCTGCTGCATACTGCAGCAAATGGTTGCTGCTGCTGATTTCATTTGCGTCTTGCTGCGGCTGCAGCAGCAGCAGCGAGTCATTTCTTCTCCGTATACTATGTTGGTGCTGCAGTATCTGCTGCTGCTGCGGTTGCTGTCTTAGTGCTGATACCCATAGGGCCTCCCCTGGATCAGAGAGGCGGGCCCCCCATGACCCCATACCCTTTCCTGCTGCTGCGCTGCTCTGCTGCTGCTTCCTTTGCTTCTCAAGAGCGTCGCCCCACAGTCTATCAAATACCTGCAGCAGCAGCAGCAGCAGCAGCAGCAGTAGATGTAATGGTAATAGGAGCAGCAGATAGCACAAAGACAGCAGCAACAGCGAATGTGCTGCAGCACCAACAACTCCAGCAGCAGCAGCAGCAGCAGTTGCTGCTGCTGCTGCTGCTTCTCCTGATTTGCTTCTGCAGTCTTACCTGAGCACTCTTGCTTCGCGCTGCTGATGTCCCTTTTGCTGCAGCAGCAGAAGATCGTGCATGCGCTCTTACAGGCCTCCCTCCTGTCTGTACACCCCAATAACAACACATACAAATAGATGCTGCTGCTTACTACATTAGCTAATACTACTACTACTACAGCAGCAGCAGCAGCAGCAGCACCGCTCGAGCAACTGTAGCAACAATAACATCAACAGCAGCAATAACAACAAGAACAGCAGCAGGAACAGCAGCAACAGCAGCAGCAGATGTACGCACAATAGGAGCAGATGCAGTTCTTTGCTGGGTGATGGTATGTCTTGTCATTAGACGACTTGCTGCATGCATTAAGGAAGCAACAGTTGGCTGCAGCAGCCTAGCACCCCCTCCTGCTGCTGCTGCTGCTGCTGCTGCTGCTGATGGTTTCTTAGAGTCAATACTGCTGCTGCTGCTGCTGTTGCAGAAGCAGCATAAGCTACGGTAACGAAGCCCATGAGGACATAGGCCTCTTCTTCTCTCTGCTGCTGCTGCTGCTCTCTCCTTCTCGCTGTCGCTGCAGCAAACAGATATAGAGCGAGATGCAGCAGCACCACGACGCCAATTGCTGCTGCTGCTGCTGCTGTCCTTCCTACTAGCACGGGAACAAGTGCTACCTCGGCTAGGAGTTGCGCTGCATACGCGGCCCCTCCTCTGCTGCTGCTGCTGCTGCTGCTGCCGTGGGGTTTCGCTTGCTGCTTGTTTGCTCTGCTGCAGCTGCTGCTGCTTCTGCTGCAGCTTCTTTACAACTGCAGCACGAGCAGGTGATGGTATCTCAGCCCAAAGGCTGCTGCTGCTGCTGTTGCTGCTGCTGCTGCTGGGGTTTTGTATATGAGAGGGGGTTTTCTGTTGCTTCGTCTTTATAGAGAAGTCCCTGCTGCTGCTGCTGCTGTGCATGCGGCTGTCTGCTGCTGTTGTGAGGCTGCTGCGGCTGTCTAGTCGCCGGTCCTGCTGCTGCCAGCCAAAGGATAGGCTTCTGCGGCTGCTGCTGCAGCTGCTTCTGCTGCAGCTGCTGTTGCAGCAGCTGCTGCTGCGGTTTGGATGTGGCACCTGATCTGGTAGAGCAGCAGTTGCTGCTCGGTGGCCTTTAGGGGTCTTGCTACGACCTGCTGCTGCTGCTGCTGCCGCTGCTGCTGCTGCTGCTGCTGCTGCAGGTGCAGAAGAGGACGTTCTTTTAGGGGATTTATGTTTTGTTCTTTTTCTTATTTTCTCATCACCAGAGAGAAGACTGTCATCAGACAGCACGAAGTCTTCCTCAGCTGCTGCTGCTGCTGCTGCAGCAGCAGCAGCAGCTGCTGCTGCGGCACGAGGAGAAAATGCAGCGAAACCGACGGTTGGAGTAGAAGCAGCAGCTGCAACTGCTGCTGCTGCTGCTGTGGTCGCTGCTGTTGGTGTTGCAGGCGGGGCCGCCTGTGCTAAGGCGGGGCCCTCCATGACGATGGCTGCTGTTGCTGCTGCACGAAGGAGGCCAACGTTGTGCTGTTGCTGCTGTTGCTGCTGTTGCTGCTGCTCCTGAGCTCAGCAGCAAGAAACAAATATTAAGGAAAATTAAAAAAGACGAGGCCGGCGAAGAGTAAGAAGGAGAAGAATCCGGCGAGACCTCCCACCCAGCTGCTGCTGTTGCTGTTGCTGCTGCTGCTGCCGCTGCTGCTGCTGCTGCTGCTGCTGTGTCTGTGCAGCGCTGCAACAACGCAGCAAGTTTTACTCCTTAAAATAAAAATAAAAAACAAAGGAAGGCAGAAGACAGCAGCAGAAGACAGCGGCTACAGCAGCTTGCGCGGCTGGTGGCCGTGCTGCTGCTGCTGCCGCTGTCGTTGCTGCTGCTGCAGCTGCAGCTGCTGCTGTTGCTGCTGCAGGCAATTTTCTCTTCTTAAGAAAAATATTTATTATATAAAATATCTTATTGTCTCTTTTTTGTCTATGAAGAAAGCAAAGAAGAAAAACACAAGGAAGAAGAAAAGACGCAAACGGCCGCAAGGACCGCTGGTGGCGAGTCGCCGGTCCTCTCCCGCTACCGTTGCTGCTGTTGCTGCTGCTGCTGTTGCTGCTGCTGCTGTTGCTGCTGCTGCTGCTGGTTTTGCTGCTAATGCTGCTGACGACCAACACAAAAAAACAACTGTTGGGCATTTTACAGCAAAAAATAAATATTTCATAAATATTTTTAACAGCAGCAGCAGCAGCAGCAGCAGCTGGCTGCCGCTGCTGCTGCTGCTGCTGCTG
>NW_013566755.1:12500-16908 GCF_000499605.1 Eimeria maxima | reverse complement strand
TATATATATATATATATATATACGAATACGTATATGTATATATGTATATGTATATACACGTGTGAGTATGCAATGAATATGCAGCAGATGCTGCAGCTGCAATTAGGGTTTAGGGTTTAGGGTTTAGGGTTTGTAGTATAGGATATTGAATATTTTTTTGTATAAAAAGAAAACAATATATTGAATATCCTCCTTTATTAATAATAATAAAGAAAGAAAGAAAAAAAAAAAAAAAAAGAAAAAAAAAGTGTTTAGGGTTTAGGGTTTAGGGTTTAGGGTTTAGGGTTTGTAGTATAGTGTGTGTAATATGTTCTTGTAGAAGAAGAGGATAATCTTTATGTGGTGAATGTCCTCCTTGATTAATAATAATTAAATTAAAGGAAGGAAATAATTCTTTTATTTTATTCAGGTGTATAGACACCTCAATCCATGGAGAAAAAGAACCCTTAAATAATATTACTGGACCCTTATTATAATAAACCCTAAACCCTAAATTAGGGTTTAGGGTTTGACCTGGATCCTCCCATGCTAATATTTTACTATTTAATGCATTACTTAGGCTTATTGTATCTACACCCCATACTAATTCCCTATCCTCCTCCTCCTCCTGCTGCTGCTCCTCCTGCTGCTGCTCCTGCTGCTGCTGCTGCTGTTGCTGCTGTTTTTTTAATAGTTCTGGATCCTTATCCAGTTGCTGCTGCTGCTGCTGTTGCTGCTGCTGCTGCTGCTGCGGTATAAGGAGCTGCTGCATTAATTCTTTTGCTTCTTTTATTGTTATAGATGGATTTTCTTTATGTAGTGCTGCTGCTGCTGCTGCTATAGTTGTTGTTGTTGTTGCTGTTGCTCCTGTTGCAGCAGCAGCAGCAGCATCAGCAGCAGCAGCAGCAGCAGCAGCAGCAGGAGTATTTTTTTGTTGTATTGCTGCTAATGCTGCTAATAATTGTACAATATTTAGATCACCAATAACAACAGGTAAATAATTATTAATAAAATAATTAATAGGACTAATATCTATAATAAATAAACCTTTTATATTATTATATTCTCCTTCTGCTGCTGCTGCTGCTGCTGTTGCTGCTGCTGTGTCTGCTGCTGCTGCTGCTGCTGCTGCTGCTGCTGCTTGGAGAGCAGCAGACATACATACTTGTCCCCCTAGACTATGACCTAACAACAAGACATGACGAATATTTAATTTATTAATAAAATATAATATACATTTACCCATGTTTATTATAGATAATTTATCTGCTGCTGCTGCTGCTCCTGCTGCTGCTCCTGCTGCTGTTGTTGTTGTTGTTGTTGTTGTTGTTGTTGTTGTTGTTGTTGTTGTTATTGTTGTTGGTCCTTCTGCTGCTGCTGCAGCAGCAGAAGCAGGAGTACCTCCATGACCAGGAAGATCTACTAAATAAATAGATAAATTAAAATAATTAGCAACGTGTCTTTGCAAAGACACGCAGAAAGGACGGAGGGATCGACGATCCCCAAGCATACCATGAACAGCAACTAAGGAAAAAGAAGGAAGAGAAGAAGGAGAAGAAGAAGAAAGAGGAGGAGGAGAAGAAGAAGAAGAATAAGAAGAGGAAGAAGGAGAAGAAGAAGAAGAAGGAAAAGAAGAAGAAGAAGAAAGGGGAGGAATATAATCGTAATACAACATCATCTTTATATATATTGTATCTTCTTATGTATCGATATGTATATATGAATATATAAATAAGGAGGTATATATACACATTAATTTGTGTATATTTTTATTTATTTATTAAATTATATAATTATAAATGATTATTTTTAATTAATTATACAAAAAAAGAAAGAAAATGATTCCTTTTTATGCATCTTTTTTATCATCCCCTCTTCTGCATGATCATGCACACACACGAGGTGTAGATACACCGCAGCACCACCGCGATACTCGATAAAGGAGAAAAAGAAGAAAAAAAGAGGGAAAAAAAAAGAAAAAAGAATAAAAAAATGAATAAAAAATTAATATTTATAATTATAAATATAATTATTTATTTTTGCCCCTTTTTTATTCGTATTTTTATTCCTTTTTCCTCTTTTTTGTTGAAGAAACAAATGACCATGTGCACGATGCTTTCCTGCTCTGCTTTTCTCTTGTATTAATATACACAATATATAAAAGAATAAATAAATAAATAAATAAATAAATAAACATTTAATTTATTTTTATATTTTTATTTATTTTAACTAATTAAATAATTCATTTTTATTTATTTCGTCTTTTTTTTTATTTCCTTAAAAAAAAATTATTCGTCGCAATACATGGGGTGTACGTACACCTCAATTATTTATAAATAATAAAAAAGAATATTTTTATTCTTTTTTATATAAAAAAAAGAATTTTTATGTCTTTTTTCCTATTAAAAAGTAATATTAATAATAATATTATTATTTATTTATTAATAATTAATATTCCTTAATACTTATTATTTAGTACATTATTTCTTAGGAAAAAACTCAATAATTATTTGCGGTGTATACGCAGATCTTTATTGCATGCATGCATGCATGCATGCATGCATATGGGGCTGTCTTTTGCCTCTTATGGCTGGTAGCTAATTTACTACTAATGCTCTATTAGTAAAGAAAATATAATTAAGTTAATTAAATAATAATTAATTCCTCAATAAATAATTTTCTTTCCTTTTTTTTTCTTTTTTCCTTATTAGTAAGAAAATTATTTTATTCTTTATATGAATTATCTAACAAAAAGTAACACAAATTGCCTTCTAGCTAGCCACAGCTACCTAGGGCTAGTTAGCTAGCTAGGGCTAGCTAGCTACAGCTAGCAGCAACAGCAGCAGCAGCAGCAGCAGGCTAGCTGCAGCAAATACATTTTTTATTGTTAGTACTTATTCGTGTCTTTATAAAGACAAGGAAAATATTTATCTATAGCTAATAAGAAAAGGAAGAAAAAAGGAAAAAAGAAAAAAGAAAAGAAATAAAAAAGAAATAACAAAGGGAAGAAGAAGAAGGGACAATGAAAAGAAAGAACAAAAGAAACAGATAAAAGACAGAAACAGATTTGCTTACCCCTAATAATTTATATAAAAAAAAAGAAAAAAAAAAGAAAAAAAAAAAAAGAATTTATTTGTATATATTTATTATATAATTGTTGCAAAACAACAAAAAATAAATAAATAAATAAATAATTTTATATGAATAATTATATTTATATAAATAAATAAATGAAATATAATATTCCGTTTATTATATTGAGGTGTATAGGCACCTGAATTAATATAAAAATATTAAATAATAATTATATTAATAATTATATTATAATATATAATTATATTTATTATTTGTTTATTTTTTTTATTATTTTTTCTCTTCTTTTATGCATAAATAGAAGATCTGCACATTTACTTCCTCACATCTAAAAACACGAATCTTAGGGTTTAGGGTTTAGGGTTTAGGGTTTAGGGTCTAGAGTCTAGTCTTAGGTAAGAAGGTTTATTATATATGACTAATTATTTATTATCTATTTATTATTAATTATTTATTATTTATAATTTAATTTTTATTTTATATTATATATTATCTATTATTTATTTTTATTTCTTTTTTTTTTTTGTTTGTTTTGTGGTGTACGTACACCTTGAGTCACCTGCGTTCGTTGCTGCTATCATCTGCAGCAGCAAAAGGTCCTTTTTAATTGGATAAAAGCAAGAAATAAAATAATAAATAATTAAAAATAAATAAATATATTTTATTTAAATAATAAAAACAATAAAAAGGAGTTATTTACGAGGATTTGTACCCTTTTTCCTTCCTCTTGTGTACAGGGTCACGTGACGAGGCCCCAGTAGCTCACTTTGGGGGCCCCTGCAGTGACACCCGAAGAAAGGGAGGGGTTTTTTCCTTAAATAATAATTATATTTATAAATTAAATATTTAATTATAATTTATCTTTATTTATTTATTTATTCCCTTTGTATCGATGCGATTAATACTCTTCCTGTCGCCAGAAACCCTAAAAACCCTAAACCCTAAACCCTAGCCCCTAAACCCTAAACCCTAAAACACCAAACCTCCTTTTTAAAGGGACACAAAGAGCTAGGGAGGCTGCTTCGAGCTGCCTCCATTGCTGCTGCTGCTGCTGCTGTCGCTGTTGTTGTTGCAGCACCCTGCAATATATAAGCGCTGCAGCAGCATGGGTCCTGCTGTTGCTGCTGCCCCTTCTGCTGCTGCTGCTGCTGCTGCTACTCCTTCTTTGCCCGTAGCTACTGTGGGGTCAGCAGCAGGGGGGCCCCCCGTCCGTGCTGCAGGGTTTGTTGTTCCTAATAAAGGAGGAGGGGCCCATGAGTGTTTAGCGGGGGACAGCAGCAGCTTTATAGAGGCAACAGCAGCATATAATAAGGAGCATCGTAGTGTCTTTTCTCCT